>NC_133221.1:25515507-25678007 GCF_040436345.1 Pagrus major | reverse complement strand
CTGACAGTCTCACTCGGGTTATGTCTATATCCATCCACGCCATGCTTTCCTCTTGAATAATACATCCGCCGTGCAATTACACCGTCACACTGACATAGGATAGAAAGCAAAAGGATGTTTCCCTCTTGCACTTCATCAGCTCACCGTCCCTGACAAAACACTTCCGATTCCAGCTCCGTCAAAGGCACAGAGAGAGGAGGCTTAAAGCATTGGAACTTGTTGGGAGATGTTGAACACTAAGTTTACAGATTAGATCTTTTAATCAAGCATTGGCCAGCAGCATAATTACCGCTGTGGAGGAGGGATAGAGCCTACATCAATGTCTTTGGCGGCTCGCCAGGAACAAAAGTAGACACTGATGTGAAAAATGAACTGCCTGTGGACTGAAATGTGCTCCCTTTGCCTCTCATTTGCAGCGTTTTTCTCCCAAAATGCTGCCGTCACCAGCCTCTCATTGCTGCCTCGCCTGAACCGTCTCTCAAGCCTCTGCGTGTTATCTGAGGAGTTACAGCAGCCCTCCCCCTCCCCTCAGCCATTTATTATTGACTCATTTTCGTCTGAAAATGATCTCATTAGCGTGTTATTGTACAAAATCGTTCAATCAATCTCTTGTGAACTTTCCTACCACTGATATTTCTCGAGTAAATAGATTCTCCTGGGTTCGCTCTGATAGTTTAAACCTGTGGATGTGATTCGAGTTTTGAGTTTTGACATTCTCTGTGTGTCACTCACTCAGTTCTGAGCTGAATTTTAAGAATGAAGCACGTAGAGTTTTTTAATCCCTACTTGTAATCTTCAAATCCTACTAAAATCCTCCTTTGAAACTGGTTGCTTTCACCAGTCACTGCTCTTGTAGGAGTCGTCCTGACCACCACAGAATTGAGTTTACAGAATATTTTCTCCTTTTTATGACTGCCCACCACTGATGGAGTCAAAACAAGCATGACTTTCTGTGAGCAGCTCCGTACCACTTCCACCTCCACGGCCCCCAAGGGCCTTGGAAGCGGCGACCAGTGTGGTTAAACTGGTGGGCAGAGAGGTGCAGCCTTGTGGTGGTGAGAGGCTGCGTCGCCTCCACCCTCTCTGTAACTCATCTGTCATGGCGGCCGGGACAGGAAATCAAAGCACAGCAGCCCTGTCCACGCATGCCATTGGGCCAGCGCCCACCACGATGAATGGCCTGTCAGCCGCTTTCAACGTTGCCAGTTTATTCAACGATAAATTTGGACATGTCTGGATTTCCTCACCGGACCACATTCCGGTTCAGTGGTGCAGTCAGAGAGCAGTGGCAACTCCTCCCTGCTTTGTCAACCACCAACCTTTGGGTCGATGTGTGTGTGTTTGTGAAGCGGAGGAGGGGCGGATCGTTTTTACTCACATTTGTAAGTTGGAGGTGGACGGACAGTTGGCCTTTGCTCCAACTCAGCTCAATGATTTCAAACAGCAGGAATACATTTCAGCTTAAAGTGGGAACATAAAGAAATCCTCCTTCTAAAGTGTAATCAAATGAGTGCATCGTGTATTTCAAAAGAGGAATCCTCATGATCTTTGAACATCTTTGATGCCAAAGCAGGCACTCATCGCTGTGCTTCTTCAAGGCACTTTCACCTGTCAATCAAACCTTTTGTATCATAGCATAACATTTTCTTTTTCTAATTTCCTGTTGAAGAAGTTGAAAGCTTTGCAAATAAGTATTTTTACAATAAAATTAGATCAAGTTATCTCCTGAAAGGATCATAGTGACAAACTCACAGAGAATTATCACCCTTCTCTGAAGTTCCCTTCAGCTAAGAGCTATTTAACTCCTCTTCTCTCATTGTTTTCAAGCACATTAACCTTTTCTATAACCAATCTCATTTCAAGCAGCAACAGGTGACCACTGTGCTACCTGTCCAACACCAAATGACAGACAATTCAGAGAAGTTCAGTTAGATCTGGATGTGATGAGGTGGACTCTGGGCACTGGATATGATAAACGGGGTGGAGGAGGGCTGCAATGATTTTGCACTGAAACGACAGCTGACAACAGCAGAGAGGAGAACAGATTTGAAGTTTGGCGGCAACGGCCTGATTGGTTGGTCGATTTAATCGTGGCAAAATCTCTTTAATTGAAAGAGTAATCGCCCACAGTCAGCTGATTAATAAGTGAGGAGAGTGAGCGTTGTGAATGAATGAACATCAAGATAGTCTTCCTGCTTCGACTTACGCTGAGCTTCATTAAGCAACTAGCCAGATAGACCAAACGTAGAGAAGAGGGAAAATTGGACTTGGTGGTCAAAAGAACAGCTGCAAATAGATGTTAATATTGCTCCATGCCTCTGAATGTGTAAAGAGGCAATTATTTGCTAACCCATGTTGTGGTTTTAGTGTGATCTGCTGCCCCCAAGTGGCCAGTAATTCTTAAATGCAGCTTTAAAGGATAAAAAAAAAAAAAATCATGATGAAAATGTAGTCATTGTCTGCTCACCCTCATGCAGATGGAAAGTCGGGTGTTCACAATAAAACAGCGTTACAGCATTCACCTAAACAACTGAAGTAAATGGGTACTTTAAAATTAACTGGAAAAAAACAACATATAAAATAACTCCATACAATTCATCGAAGTAATCCAAGTCTGTGGAAGCCTTGAGATCCTAAAATGATTTGAGAAGACGTTATTTAAACCCCTTTCTAAAGCTCAAATCTTCACCGTACATGCTAAGCTAAAAGTGTTATCGCGCACCCCGTGTGAAGTGGGTGCACACGCTCAACGATGTCTCGAGGGTGTAAATAACGTCTTTACGAATCCATTCTGGCATCTCGAGGCTTTCAGAGACTTGGATTAACACCAGACGAGCTGTATGGAGACATTTTATATTTATTTTCAAGTCCCCATCTACTTCTGTTGTTTAGAAGAATTCTGCAGCGCTGTTTTGCTGTACAGCTCCAGGAATGTTTTATTGACTATGAAACTTCACCTAACATTTGGCTTAGGGGTGAGCAGACAATGACTGAATTTTCATCCTTTAAATTTGTGGCAGTTGTCGTTTTGTTTGTATGCTCAGCTACCTCCTCTTATGCCTTCCACCTGCTCTTTCTCTGCTTTTTGCAAACATCACTTTATTTACAATGTGGGAAACCAGAAATATAAAAAGAAACAATGGATGAATCAATGAGAGATTTATCCTATACATGGTGTCATTAGTGCAGCAGACAGCAATGCTTTTTTTTTTTTTTTTTTTGCAGCACATGTCACGTGTCATGACTGAAGTGTCACTTTGATTTGTTTGAATAATTCAATCAGTGCTTCTCAACACAAATTACAGCGTCCTGCAGCCGGGGAGCAGAAACAACAATCTATCCTGTCATCTGGCTCCGTAGTACAAGCTGTCGATGGGAATGACAGCGCACAGTTTACGAGATAACGTCTACAGGCTGTGTCACTAAATTTTCAAGTGAATCACAGTGCCTCTACAATCAGTACAGAGCTCCATTGATGATGGACTCTCACGGTCAGTCCACTCTTTGTGCTGTGGACTCTGCAATGTGTCCAAATGTCATTCAAGAACCAGACTGATTTTATCCTAAATTATTCCTGATGCTATCACGCTTATTTCCTCCATCTTTAAAAAAATCAGCTCCTGTGCGGGAGACAGCAAGTCTTCACGGTTCACCGGAATGATGAATTTAAAAATCTTCGGCTGGTATTCTCTTTAAACTCAGGGTGCAGGGCCTATCCATCCAAGCATTAAACTCATCAGAGTAGCGGAGAATTACCGACTTTTTGGAGTGAAAAAGATGATTTCCATTCGGGTCTTCTTCA
The DNA here is from genome assembly GCF_040436345.1 of Pagrus major. Lineage (NCBI taxonomy): Eukaryota > Metazoa > Chordata > Actinopteri > Spariformes > Sparidae > Pagrus > Pagrus major. The sequence goes on along the minus strand of NC_133221.1, from coordinate 25,674,205 downwards.
AGGCGGCATTAGGCATGCAAAGGGAGGCCCGCTTTGATTATGACCTTGGTTGTAAATTCTAAGCAAATCATCGAGGCCTGCTTCTATAGGCGGCAGAGCTGTAAAAGTGTGAGCATCTTTACGGAGCAAAATGAAAAGAATTTTTACAGCTAAATCAATTTGGCAGCACACAAAGCTCATATTTCATCGCTGCCTGAATATGAATTCTTCCTCGCCGTCAGCTTTGACCTCCCTTGTGGTTGAGTGTAGTGCACCGCTCACTGTATTCCTGCATTGTTATTTTCTCTGCGGAAAGCTCTGGGCTTGAAACTGCTCCATCATTGGCAGAGTGGTGCAAATGATTTGAGTTATGTTCCTTCAGTCTTGTGTCCCGTTCTATTTTATGCCTGATGCCATGATCATGATTTTCTGAGAGGGCTGAATAAGGCTCGAATATTAAAGCCGCACAGTTCATGCAATCAGGCAGCAATGTTAGGCACTTGTGAGGTCAAAATAGTCTTGTGATGCTCACCGTTCTCCTGTGCTCGCGTTACAGAAGGATCCTAGAGGGCTATCTGAGAGAAATTTGAAGTGAGTCACCGTGTCTTTACAGTCCTCTCCGCATTACATTCAGCGGAGCGACTGTTTGCTTTTGCGAGGCATATTGCACATTCACTCTTTATGCCTCAAGCCTGTGTTCATCCACAACCGATTGTCTGAGTGTACTCCACTTGTAATATCTCTGCAGCCCAGACTGTGCTGCATCACTGCAACACAAATCTATCATAAGCCACCGTCATCATGTGTACTGTATGAGACATGTCGCAGACCGGACCTAAATTACAGTGTCAGTCCTAGCAGGGGGATGTATGTAAGGGGAATATTTTCTATTTTAAAGCAGCCCTTGGCAATGTCACACAATGGCAGCGCTGAAAGTTAGAGAGTGGTAAAAAAAAAAATTAACTGCAAGGACCTCGAAGTCTTGTAAAGTGAAAGTCCTCTCCTGCTTTCCAGTGAGAAAGGAAACAATCTGACACTGTTAAGACCGGCTTTCTCCCGAGGGAGCGCCATCCTACTGCTGCTCCGGAAAGTTTCAATTTGTCATTCCCTGTGGGTGGAGCAGTGCACACACCTGACACGAGAATTAAATATGGGCAAATACAACACATCTCCGGAGTCTCAGCTGGCAGGGGTGTGGTGCCTCTCTTATTCCCTGCAGCCCCACTGGGTGCTCGTGATTGTACAAAAAAAATCACACTTGGTGCAGCTTTAAACATCCCCATGTATGAACACAACGCAGGTTCACATTTATGAATATGAAGAGCTTTTGAGAGCAGAAACTCCAACCTGTGTTGTCATCAGGATATAAGAGCCGGAACAATACAGGTGGACTGACTGTGGGCCAGCACTGTGCTTATTTTACTGCTTGCAGGAAAATGAGCTTCATCCTGTAATAGCATAAGAAACCCCTCATCTCCAGAAGTCACCACGGCTGCTTCCCTCCACCAGCGTCCCTGATTCATTTCTGTCAGCTTCAGATTAAATTGCATACTTAGGAACCATTACAGGTCCTCCGACTTTAGCAGAGAGTTGTTCACTTGCATAAATATTGATCGGACTGCTGTAGAGTATTCAAATAGCAGGTGAAATCAAGCGCTGGTATTCCCTTTTAAAGCCAGCACATTAATATAAAGCGCATGTTTCGCTCCACTGCTCCGCTGCCCTACTTGTTTAGCAGCAGAGGATCATGGCGGTGTCAGGAAGCGTATAGCACGAGGTCAGTCAAACATCTGCCTCTCTCACCTGCTGTCCCATTACACGCCACCTACTGCGCTGCGCGCGTCAAATGGTGTTAAGGTAATGAGATGCACTTGGCTGTGGCCGCCTTGACTAGCATATGCTCAGCCGAATAAGATTTCTGTTTGATGTCGTCCTGAGTTGTTAATAACAGACAGAGCTGTGAGATCAGGACGGGCGCGGTGGGGAGATTAAATCTGAGCACTGCAATCAAAATGAGAGTAGTAGTGGAGGGAAAATTAACATTCTGATAATCGATTTAATTGATGTTTGTATTCTTATCAGGGCTGAAACAAGTGGTCCATAAGTCCATCAGAAAAATAATGAAGAACTTTTTTGATGATTCATATCTTGTTAGGGTCATTGTTCAAGCAGAAATACCACATTTGCTGCTCATAGTTTCTAAATCATTAAGATTTGCTGTTTTGTTTGTCAAATCTGCTAGTGAGCTGAATATTTTTGGGGTTTGGAGTGTTGGTGGGACAAAACAAGCAGTTTAATATCATCACCTTTGGCTTTAGGACACTTTAAAGACAAAGAGATTCATCACTGAATTGAGAAAATAATAAGGGGATCCTGTTATTAAATAATAATCTAAGGCCTAAGGCTAAAACGGTCAAACATATTATTTTCCCGTGATGACGAATTACATTTTACTTGTTCTCTCCAGATCACGAGTTATGTCATTTACAGATTAACAAATGCTGTTTTCCTAAGATAAACGAGATAAATGACGCCGTTATCATAAGAAAACAAAAGGTCATTCGATTTTATCACCAATAGCCATAAATTGATTAAATATTATTTTTATTCTGTGATAATGACATAAATAACTTAATAAAGAAAAGGAATAAAATGTAACTCATTATCAAGGGAAAACAGGACCGTTCTGTAAGATAAGATAAGATAGATGTATGATATATGGTTGAGGTCATTTTTCAAACAAAAATACCACATTCACTGCATGTAGTTTCTAAATCACACAGATTTGCTCATTTTCTTTGTCAAACTCTGCGCGTGAACTAAAAGATTATGGGTTTCGAGTGTTGGCGGGACAAAACAGGCAATTTGATATTGTCACCTTTGGTTTTGTTGATGTTCATTTTTCACAGTTTTTGACATTTAAACGCAAGGGAGATTAATCATTTAATTGAGAAAATTAAAGCCAGATAATTATAATGATCTAGTCTACAGAAGCCCTAAACTGTCAGACATATTATTTCTTTTGTTTTCCTGTGATAACAAATTAAATTTTAAATGTTTTCTTGAGATCACGAGGTATTAATGTCATTATCACTGAATACAAAATGTTGTTTTCCTGAACTAACAGGATCATTTTCTCTAGATCGCAAGGAAATGAGCTTCGTTTTCCCAAGATAATAAATAGCACAAAAAGCCAATTTCTACATAATGTTGCTTTAAAGATACAAGTTTTCAACACATAACATTGTTATAACATAATGAGTTTTGTTTGTAGTCAGCAGCTGCATTACGTCCAATCACACATTGTTACAAACCTGAATTTACGACAGTGGTATTGCGCTCAGAAACTGTGGGGGGCGCAAAATGCCAATTTCTACATAATGTTGCTTTAACCCGTTATCATGAGAAAACAAAAGGTCATTCCTTCTCATTACTTATAGCCTAATGTTTATTAGATGTTATTGTTATTCTGTGATAATGACATTAATAACTTATGATCTCGAGAAAACAGAGGAAATAATACGTTCGATCATTTAGGGCTTCCGTAATAATCTCATTTTAAAACTCTCTTCCTTTTTCTGTAAGCTTTGCTCATCAGAGTGTTCCAGTCAGATCCAGCGAACCCTCTTAACTGCACAAATCTGTCTTAAATTGCTGGTTTTAACTTGATGAAAACCACCTAATCATGTATTGGCTGCATATTTGTACCATTAACTCATTTGACACCTCAGAATAGCTGTACAAGACTCCTTCTGCTTTGTGTGTGGGCGTCTTTCAGACAAAAAAGTCATCCAAGTTCAAATACGAATTTCAGATCTCAGAGCCTGAAGTCCTGCTGTTGGACATCAGCAGATGAAAACATAACAAGTGTAGGAGTGTCAGTAGTCGTATTACTGTCAACATGGTGTCCTTGCAGAGCCGTATTGTGCCTGAAATGAAGAGGGAATGGTCTGACAGAAAAGTCAGATGCAAAAAAAATCTGATGTTGGCTAAAGCAAAGAAGTCCATGACAGAGACAGAAGGCGGTCAAGGAGATGTGACAGTCAGGACAAGAATACATTTCATTATAGACATATTCAAACTCCGAGTTCATCCAGATGAAGGCATTACAATTAGGCATCTTTGTTAGAAGATATATTGTTTGAGAAATAATTTTGACAAACGCCATTCATCACATGACAAAATAATAGAATCATAATGTAACTGCACTCTTTTCAGAGAGCAAAGAAGTCCATGACAGTTCATTCTTCAGAATAGTCAGACACTGTAATTAGGATGTGAAACAAATATTAAAATGTCATAAATAAATCGAATAAAACCCTCACCCAAAACAATAAATACAATGGACTCTCAGCCTCTGTTCACAAAAAAATGCCTGTAAACCCAACAGGCGATGCTGAGGTCAGCAAAAATGATCAAGGTCGTGCACATGTATCGATAAGTCCTTAAGATAAGAGATGCACGACAAGGCGATAATGTAATTATAACGACTGGCTTTATAACCATTTTTCAAAGTCAACGAGTGCTGAGAAGATATATAAAGCAACGAAGGACAGGAATAAATAGAACAGCATAATAGGTCTCTTTTAAATCACTCAGGCCTCTGTTTGTACAAGTGGCTTTTGCAGGAGGCTCATTCTTTGGTTTATTCTCTTCAGCTGTGAGGATTTGCTGCCATAAATTGAAATTTTTTTTGATTTGGACTGTTGGTCGCACTAAAGAAATAATTTTTCACTGTTTGTCATTTGATATTTGGTTCAGGTGGGAGGTTATCGATCTGGTTGCAGCCTGAAACATAAGGCTTTGTAAGAGAAAAACATAAATCTGAGCAGCATGTACTCACTGCATGACATAAGACTTGAGGAGATACGATAGCGAGAGCTCATTACATGTTAAAATGTGATAACAGCAGCCAGCACAAATCAATTTCGACTGATTACCTGCAACATTAATATTTATAACATCTCACACAATGTTTTAAATCTTCCATAAAAGATCCATTGAATTCATATCTGAATTGATGCATATTAATATGATTGTCATGCTCTCTAAACTGGCTCTATGTTGGCAGCCCCGTTTTCATCCTTGAGAGCGGCACTTCTATGGAGACAGGAACATACAATGGAATGAAGATAATCACTCAGACTTATTATTGTGTGCCAGTGTAGTGATTAGAGTCTGATTGGCTCTCTCAGGGAAAACCGGTTAGATTCAATGCCAGGAAGTTAAAGCCAAGCCAGCACCGAGCGGCTCTGCGCTATAGCTGCTTCTTTATGGGAAATAATACCAAATACAATACATATTGTCATGAATAATTAACTACACTAGCTTTACAAGAAGTGGAATTTTTAATAAATATGGTTGAGTTTGCAGACGAGCTCTTTGCAATAAAACATTGTAAGACCTCACTTCCATCTTTAGCAGCCCGCAAGTAATTACAATCTATAAAGGGGAGATTGTTTTAATATGGAAATGGAATCCTTGTCATAGTTCATTCAGTGCAGCCTGTCATATAATTTTATGGCAAATTCCCCGAGGAGAAGCAGAGCAGCTCCCAGTCTGGTGTCACTTGTATGGGAGCGGTGCAGAGTGTGTGTCTCATGTGTTTGTCTCTTAAATCTGATAAAAGTGTTTTATCAGTTTATACTAACTACTGATGTGTGTGTGCGCGCAGTCTTAATTAAAGGCACAAACAAGAAGAAAGATAAGCCAGAATGAAGTGAAATGATAAGTGCAAGTGTCTGAATAAGGAACAATAAACAGCTGGAATAGATTGCGAGATGTTAACAGCAGACATGATAATTGTGGGTTTCTTTATTCACTGTATGTTGCCATGGTCTGCCAGTGTAATGTATCCAGGGTTGAATGAGCTCATCATGCCCACCGGTTCTCAATCCTGCAGTGACGCACGTTGAATCAGGGGAACATTGTGAGAGCGAGTGTGGACTCCGGGCAGCCTATTTCAGGCGGAGATATTAAGATATTTGTGCTCCTGTACTTTGGTGATCTGCAGTGTGTCTGATCAAAGCGCTGATATGTAGAGCACAGACACGTCTTTGCTTTAAGCTGTGTGTGTTTGAACCCCTGTGTGTGTGTGTGTGTGTGTGTGTGTGTGTGTGTGTGTGTGTGTGTGTGTTCGCGCGCTGCCACTTTGCACTTGTACTGTATAATGTTATGATTCAGTGATAAGGTCATCAGGCTGCCAGTCAGTGCTGAGAGCCAGTCTCTGTGCTCCGTGTCGGCTTCCTGTGGCCCTCTAGATGTCGTTCCTGACAGGATCCAGAGCTTGGACGGCGACGTGGCGCCATCCTTCACTCGGCACGCTCCACGCCGCCGCAGTGTATGCGCATTCCATCATGTGAAATAGAGACGAGGCCGAGTGTCTTCGTGCTGCTGAGTGACAGGAACCCCCTGTCATATGAATTAACTCCTGTATGTATGATGGAGCTCTGGCCGCGGAGCTTAGGGCCCTTTACAAAGTACCCCCACCCACACACCCACACACAACTCTCCACTTCAACTGCTCCCTCCGCCGCACTATCCTTCAGGCTTATTGCATGAAGCCCATTCATCTGTTCAGTGTTGAAACATGGCAGAGAGCACTGATATGTGATGGCACCTCTGTCCTCCGAGCGCCCACCAAGTATACAGGGAGTCGCCTCAGCAAAAAGAGAGCGGAGGGTGGGCGTAGTGGCGGGTGGTGGGTGGGGGAGGGTGGGGAGTGAGGGCTGATGCTATGAAATGAAATGTGCATAGCAGCTCTTTGTAGAGATGATTTTATGACTCCCAAGACGGGTCCAGGTAATAATTTGATGAACAAAATACACCAATCTTTTCAGGCTAAATCACAAAGTGTGGCTGCCAAGGTTTGGTGTTGAGGGAAAAATACTTCAATTAAAGTGTTAAACCTGGCCAGCAGGGACCCTATATGCTGCATTTTTGAGGTGAAGTAGTTGGAGGAAAACTCATGAGCCTTGACAATGAAAAAGGGCTCATCTTGTGGAGAAAAAGGCTGCATTATCAGAAAAGAGGGAAAACAGGGCCTCGAAAGAGTGTCACTTGACTTAAGATAATTTTATTTATTGATTTGTAAAGGATCCACAACTAAAGTTAGTTGGTTTCATTTTTTATCCTTTTGGAAATTCTTTGGAAAGTCTGAGTCAGTTGTAAATCAAAAATATTACAACGTTTTCATTCAAAGAAAGATTTAACAACAAAGTGCTTCACATCATCACAACAATAAAGAATATAAATATACCAAGATGCAAATGACACACTCACCTCATAGCAAGGATTTGTTTAATAGAGCTATACTGGAAGGTATAAAGGATCTGCAAAGGTGGTATCCTGAACCTCATCTTCACCATAGAGTGTGATACATCACTGAGGATTGTCCGGCCTTTAACTGCCACTCTAGCTTTACAAAGCCGCGACATACTGTGTTGTCGTTGAACTGCAATCTTGCTAGACATATTAACAGTCTCATTGAGTTTGTTCTAATTAACTATATCAATATCCGCTAAAGTGTTTTTGGATAAACAATAATTTAATTTCTTGCTAGTTAGATGAAAACTAACTGATGCAATTCCTTCTGTCCATTTCATTTCTTGGCCAGGTTGTAATGTTGTTTTTTATCAAAATACTACAAACACACTGACGCACAATGAATGAGGATTTAACCTGCCAATGTTCACATTTGAACCAGTCCCGGTATCTATACTGGTACCTGGAATTCAGTACCAGTACCAATAACAAGATTCTAGTATGATTTGTTGGAGGAAGCTGTTCAAAGACCTCAACCGGGACAAAATGAAGAAACTGATGAAATACAAGCACAGTACTGGACAATGAAAATAAAAATAACTGTCAAAAGGAGCATTAACAACAAACAGTAGAAGGCAGCAATCCACTAATGCAGTGCCTAGTCTGCCTGATCCAAAGAAGAAGAAGGTGCACCGGTATTGTCTGTTGAGATGTTGTCACTACAGCGATTCTTGCATGCTGTAATATTTCCCTATAAATGCTATTTAATAATGTACTATTGGTTTCATACAACGGGTTCAGGCACTAGTTACGCTAGTAAAAATGCTAAGCTAACATCAACCAAGACAGTGAAAAAAGACAAGTTATCTCCAACAAAATTTAGCTAATTAATTGCGTAAAGATATTGATGAAAATGTTGATACCTCATCAATCATGTGTGAGGGTTCAACTCTACAAGAACAAGCGCAGCACTGGTTGCAGTTGTGCTAATGTCAGCTGCAGCTGCTGCAGGGGACCTAGCTTTTGTGCAATCAAACACGGTACAATTTTCAGCCTTTAGATACCTTCCCTGTTTTACTAGGTGTTTCCTCAGGTCAGATAGGTTTCCCTGGTCAGCTTTCTGTTTGTAAGTGTTGCCCTTCCTCACTGTGACGCTCCTTCTCTTCCTCTAAACTTTACTCTGAAGATGTGCTCTCAAGTACTGAAAATTGGCACCATTTATTTAATGTATTCAGTAGCACCAATGTAATTTGGTCAGTACCCTTGAAAGTACCAAGTCCAGTACCCAACCCTAGTGCACAGAGACTTGGAATTATTGGCTGGGGGGGGGAACACCGGGACCCAAAGTTAATTTTTGCCCCAGTGCCCACAAATGATCCATCCTTGGCCAGGAGACATTTTGTTACTATAAGGAAGGAAGGTCACAAGGTCAGCACGATGAGAAGAAATCTGGAATAATTCCAAGATGTCTTGCTCCGAAACTTCGTCGCCTTAGAAACTTGGAAGTCTCAGCACCTGCTGAGGTAATTTTATGAGTCATTTGTGTTGATCAACAACCCTTTCAACCTTTGCCATTATTACAGCCATTTCATGCTATCGAGCAGTTAGCGTCTCACTTAATGAACCTTTGAGGGTGTTAGGAAGAACAGGAAACAGCAGTATAAAGGAGTGATGGTTGGTGAATGCCAGGGATTGACCTCACAGGAACTGCAGCACAGACTCTTCTCTAATCTACCTCTGCTGAGCTGATTTTATTTCAGTGTCTGCCTGAATGGCTTCCACTGGCAGCCTTCCATTCAATAAAGAAAAGAAAGAAAGGAACAGCGTTACTTTCCCCACATCATTGCAGAAGTGAAGTAAGTTTCCCCAACTTTTCTGAGCCTTACCCTTCAACCGAGAGCAGATAAGGTGCAATATAGTTATTTAACTTTACATTTATATTGCACTTATTAAGAAATGTGCTGAGCTCACGCCGAGTCAGATTTGATGTACTCACACATTAGTATTGTTCAAGTGCGATTCAGCAGGTTATTGATCTGTTTTGTAGTTCTTATTTGAAGCTGCAACAAAGCTGCCTTTGAGTTTAAGTGACAAAGGTGATTCAGAAAACGTGTCTTCTAAATTTGTTCTTCCAAATGAGTTTTTGAAAGCAGCAGACGCCCTGAAGCAATTTACTGTGATTAAAGCTTGTTTATCCATCACACACAAGACTATTAACAGTTAATAATTTCCCTCAAACACACCAGGAAGGCCTAAATAAAAGACAATTAAATATGTTCCCTCAGGTTTCGAAACAATTTACCCAAACAAAACTGCTGTCTCGACAGTAAGTGTTAAAGCAAACTGTCAGCAACAAAAGGCCACGCAGAGGGTTCATTTAATAAATCTTAACATCGCAAACATCATTGTTACAGCTCGTCTTTTGTTTACCCTGCTTTCAATGTGACTCATTACAAATGATCATCATGCACCAATCTCATCTCGTCACCTGGACAATTGTTTAAAATGGTGTCCTGAATGTTTAAATGCTGCTAGAAATTCATCTCTTGCTGCCAGAAAGTCTTAAATAGATTTATCCAAACGTACTCAATAAAAAAAAACAAGATTCATTGGAGTAATTTCATCAGGCAACTTGCCAAGTAAAAGTTTTAAAAGTGTTCTATCAACTCTTTTAACTCCCCTGACATGGAAAAAGTCAAGATGATGGAGAACATTTATTTAAGTAATATTTTCCTCTCTCCCAAGAAGTCCATTTGCAGCTGAAACACCCTTGTGAATCGCAGGTTCGCCAGTTTGTGTAATTAATTTAGAAATCACATTCTGACTAACTTGATACTCAAAAAAAGCTGCTAAACCACAGGGCCCAGGCCTGGGAGTCATCCATCAATTTGTAATGCCTGGAGAACTCTGAAGTGATTCTCTGTGCTTGGATAGAGGTGTAAGAATTGCACTCCCACACGACAGAGATTTCAGAGCAAGGTAATCATCACCTTAAGACTTTTCTGTCCATTTGCCATCTCAGTAGAGCTTAACTTTGCTTGAAAATTGGTCTGTTGTAGTAGCACAGTGACCAGCAGCCAATACCAACTCATCTGAGTCACATATTATTTCAGCCAGCGCTCCATGTTTCATTTAATAGTTGAGTAGTCAAATTTAGCATACAGACTCTGAACCTTTAATATTTAAAAATACAATTCTGTTGCTCACAGGACGAATGTAAAAATGAGATTTTGAACTTAGGACATATAGGTCTTAAACATTTAGGGTATTAATAGTAATACGTAAGTCCAGATATAGTTTTACTGAATATAAAATAAATATGGTAAAGTTATGACATTGAAATACACTAAGATTATAATTATAGTATAACATTTTCCAGATATCAGCATTTAATGTGCAACATCATCATGCTAACATGCTCATACTAACAATGCTAATACGTTGATGCTAAGCAAGCATATTTTATATGTTCACCATTTTAGTTTAGCGTTGTAGCATGCTAATGTGTGCTAATTAGTACTCAACACACAATACAGCTGAGGCTGAAGGGATTGTGACTTATTTTGCAGGTATTTATCCAACACATCCTCATAAAAATTAGTGAAAAGGGTGGAGTGCCAGTACCTACAACATATATCACTGTTCCCAAAACAACATGACTGCAGCGTACTAGTAACAGGATAACTAGACCTTCATCATACGGTCAGTTTGGTTAGGTCTAGGCAAGAAGATTGGTTGGTTAGGAAAACATTGTAATTGGGTTAAACTCTCACTTCAGTTACAAATGTACCTATGTTACTTACGTTACATTATGTACGTGACGCCACTTCACTGATGCAAGCGATTTAAAAGAACTGTTGACTTCTGGTTTCACACTGGACACAGCAGTCTCCTGAATGAAAGTCCTGTGCTCGTTTGACCCGATCAGCCATCCCCGACTTCCTCCTTATACAGACTTTATTCTCTATTCTGCTTCTCCTCACTTCCTCCTTTCTAGCTGTAATATTTACTACGGGTGCTAGAGGTTGCTGCCCGACAAGAAATGTAAATATGGGTCGTACTTGATTTATATGGTTGTCTATCTGATAAGGACTGTACCAACACTGGACGGATTGATATTTAGACCAGACAATGCCGTTTAATGAAAGGTCAGGGGGTCACCAGTTACTGAAACATTTCAGTCTGGACCAAAGCGACAAACTAACAGACTGATAAGTCATTCCAGAGTCATGCCGCTAGTATTCAGAGGATGATGTCCAACATTTTGGACTCTGCTGACCTTCCTGCTTGCACCATCATGAAAATGTGAAAATCTATTGAACAGATTGCCATGCACATTGATGCACTCCAGAGGATATTTTCCCCATGAGCTTTCCTCTCACACCACACTCAGCACTAATTATCACCTGTGCACACATGATATCCTCAATGAGTCCTCCAAACTGCACACCAAAGTATGTAGTTTGTCTTTGCTTCGCCAAACTACCAATATCTGAATCGATGCCCCTATTGCTGGGATGGCATTGTTTGTCAGTGCCTTCCAAAATGCATATGACATTACAAAATAATTCATAGGACGTCTTCCAGTGTGCCAACATTATGGTGAGGATTTGATTAGATTAAGGCTAAAACAAATACTTGGTCATCCACATGGTTTGTTCACATGAAACAAAAAGCAGGTTTTCTTTGTCAAAGTCACACTTTTTGTTGACCTAACCATCTACCACAATCTCCTCTCTAGGGAGTTTTTGCTGCACTATAACAATGTCAGACAGTGCCACCTTTGCTTCTGACAAACAAAAGTCTTGATCTGCTCTTACAATGACCTTGTCAGGTCAATCAGAAAAACACTTTTGATTTCGGGCTACTTCTAACACTGATTAAAGCAAACCAGGCAATGTTAGAAGTGACACACTGACTGCTTTTGCCTTTTAGCACTTTGATATCTTCAGGCTTTCGACTTACAGGCTTTTTTGCTGTTATGACTAGCCACACAGAAAAATGTCCTTTTAACAGATTCTTTTTACATGAACACTATAAGACATTTAAACAGCCATACTGTTTTACAGCTGAAGAAGCGTTCTGACCTGCTGATTTAAAGCACTGAAATCAGTTTCTCATTCTTCTATTTGAGGCTTTAAATGAGTGTATTAAACTGTTCAGCGCCACACAGACCAAATAAGGGGCCCTGTGTCCAGGCTGCCTGTTGTTTGTACCTTCAAACACCAGTTGCTCCTCTGTAATATGTTCATTATAGTCTCATTATGCTAATGTGATGTACTTTGTTTCTCGCTGCTGTTTGGCAGGCCAGTTGGCGGTGGGAACCTGTGAGATAGTGATGCTCAACAGAGACAGCAGCGTTCCCAGACGGACCATCGCTAGGCAGACGGCCCGCTGCGCCTGCCGGAGAGGCCAGATCGCCGGGACCACCAGGGCGAGGCCAGCATGTGTAGACGGTGAGTTGAATGACCTTTGCAGCCTGACGGAGGGCGGATTTTAGTCGGAGTGAGTCAAAACAACAGGCTGAATGGTTAGGGAAGCTGATGCTGACCCAGCAAGCCTGAATGTGAATCATTGTGGTGGCCGGAAAGCAGCAACAATCTGTGAATAAATAAATGTTGAATTAATGAAAAAATGTTCTCCAGATGGTCCTTAGCAGCATTAGGAACAGATTAATTTTACTTTAATTCAATGGAAGTAATCCCATTTATTCAGTGTACAACCATTACTATTCCCATCATAGGCACCTTTGTCACAACTGTAGTAACCATATGATTTATTACTAAATGAACAACATTATGGCAGTGGGACAGAACTCTTTAATAATTGTCTATATGGGTCCATTGGACGAATGACTGCCTTAAACCACTTAATTACTTGCACAGCAGTGTTGTGTTTAAACTGGAATTACTCTGAACATTTATTGATTGAAACGAAAGATTGGCCTTTATGTGCACCAAGTATTAACTGGATGTATGTTTGATTCATGGCTTTAACGTTTGATTTTTTAAGATTAAGAACCTCATAATACAGTACTGTTAAATTATATTCTTAATATTTATGTTAGTTAAAGGAATAGTTTGACACACAAGGACCAGGGAACAGACACAGGAACACAGGACAATAACAGACAAACCAACAAGGAGTGAAGGGAAAACACAGGCTTGAATACACATGGAGTCATTAACTAATGAGACACACAGAAAAAGGGCAGGAAAACAAACAAAGACAGGAAGTGGAAAGTAAAAAATGATGGGATAATAGGATCTTTAACATGAAACAGGAAATCACAAAACTAAAAACCCAAACAATCTTATCTTGGCATTATACACTGGAAACTGGCTCAGACCAGTTACCAGGTAACCAGCGGTGGATCCAGGAAGTAACTGGTCCAAGCCACAGCAAAGTTTGGCACATAACCTGCAAAAAAAATGGGGAACTGTAATTTTTACACTTGGTTGTTGGTAAGAATTAAACAAATTAGATATAAAATGTAAATAAGTGCGCTTTAGAGGGGCTTGTAGGCAGATTTTGTTACTACTGGATGGAGCCAGGCTAACTGTTTCCCCCTGTTTACAGCTTTGATGCTAAGCTAAGCTAAGCTAACCGGCTGCTTGCACTAGCTTCATATTTAACTGTCAGATATGAGTGGTATCAGTCTTCTCACCTAATTCTTGGCAAGAAAGCCAATAAGGGTAATTCCCAAAATGTCAAACCAGTCCTTTGAGGTAGCTAAACTTGAAAAATCCAGAAAGCAAGTAACAAAAGACAGGCAAAGGAATGCCAAAGGAATAACTAAAGAGAAATACGAAACTGAGGACAAAGCAGAAAACTACGTGGAACAAATGAAGAACAGAGGGACCACACGAGGACCGAGGACCGGGGACCGAGGACCGAGGAACAGGCACAGGAGCACAGGAGACACGTGGACGACGTGGACGATGAACCAACCAAGAGTGAGGAAACAAGACAAGCTTAAATACAAACTAAACTAATGAGGGGATGATGTGCAGGTGGAGAGACACTGGGAACAGGGCAGTGCTAACGAGGCTGATGTAAGACAGGTGTGGGGAGGAGCACAGGAACACAGAAGGGAAGCAGAAAGTGACAACATGACACAAGAGGATATAACTACAAAATAAAACAGGAACTAACTAACCAAAACCCCAAACCATGACAAAGATAACCTGTCAGTCTTTCACAGTGTATGACTTGTTCTTTTACGTGTAAAGCCTCTGAAACAGGGGTTTATTCCTGGTAACAACAGAGTGATATTAGGTTTTCCTCCAGCTGGCTTTGTAGTAATGAGCTCCAAAAGTACTACAATCAAAGAAAGAAGTAAGAGGTAGCTAACTGCTCATTAGCGAGCTGCACTGTAGAGATATCAATGAACCTGCACGAGTCATGAACACAAACAAGCTAGCAACCTGATCAATATTGTGGTGTGCTTAACAAATCACAGCTAATGTATTCAGATTTGCAGTTCATGATTGGAAGCTCTTTCTAACATATGTAAAATACATTTTTACCCACTCAAACAAAATCACTGAAGTAATGCAACAAATCGTATTATAGATCAGACACCACGGGGAGAGGATACAGCAGACTGGTAATGATTTCTTTGGGTGCACAACTCAAATCTGCAAGGGGCGTCACAGAAGGTGCTCATACTCCACACAAATGAGATTTTAAAGAAATAAAATAGTAAGCAACTTTACAGCTACAAATTCAGCAGTGACTAAAAATAAATGACACAAACAGCGATAATGGCAGGTAATGGCATGTGGAATCATTAACTCTGCTACAGCAGCGTCCATAGACCTTTTTCACAGCAGACATTTTGACATAACAGGAACATCATGAAAAATCATAACAGGAAAGCACAGGTGTAACTATTAACAATAATGATAGGTCCCGTCCATTATGTGTCCCATTCCAGTGAATCAGCATGCACAATATACCAGGCCCCTGCATCTGGCACACCTGAGTGCAATGCAGTCATTATTAATGTTATTTCAGTCAGAGAAACTTATGTCAAGGAATACATCATTTACAGTCCCTGCATCCCTCTCAATTAACTTATACATGAGCATAAAGTTTTAGTTAAATCACCCACATAAGGAGCAGGTTGGGGTGTTGAAGAGAGCTGCGGCAGTGAGGTGTGTCACCTGCGTCAATATGATTGGATGTTACTAGGTGTACAGCTGTGAATGAGCATCATTGTAAGCGTAATGCAAACTGGTGCCAGTCAGCCAGCATAAGTGTGACTTCAATGCTCTGCCTGAACTAACACTGTGTTTAATAAATTAAACCTGTGCAAAATGTCACATGTAACAATACTGTGAAAAAGGTCTGTTGTAACAGGACCACTTTTCCTTTTTTAACCTTTTCTTATCCCTCTGTTGTAACAGTAGGGCAGGAACCCCGATATGGAGATTGAAAATGTATTATAATAATTAATAATTTGGGACTGAACCAGTATTGGCTGCAGATACTGAAGCAATACATGTGTCCAATATTGTCATCAACAATCCATGTACTGATTCAGAATTGTCAATTTCAGATTTCGATTCTCTTGTTGCTTTTGAAAACATGTATAAAAATCTACTCACTACTAGTTGATAATGCATTGCTAAGAGCTTGATTTATCCAAGTTTTTCACAACATTAAAAGAGTTGCCATAGCAATTTGCACTTCTACACCTGTGTGTATGTGAAGTCAGCTTAACCTACAGTTCAAATTGGAATACATTTGAATTTAATCAATTTAGGTGTATATTTTCCTCTATTAAAACGGAGTGCTGTTCGGTATACTACAACTACCTCTTGTAACATTACACGCCCACACATTGGCCACAAACGTGGCTGTAAGTGGAAGTAACATTGCTAAAGGCTCCACTATGGAGGAGAAAGCTACAAAGAAGGGAGCCAGTTGAGTAGTGTTGGGGTTGGTTTCGTCATAAAAGGAGCTACAAAAGGTGGCAACACAACTTATTTTACCTCTGGCGCAGAAGCATCCGGTGGAGTGTAAAGAGAGGCAGAAATCCTGTGATGCGATTGCTAGAACCAAGAATCAAATCATTGGCAAGTTGCTTTGATGATTTAGTAAACTGAGAGGCACTCAGTAGAGTGCATACCTCCGCCAAGGCCCAACAGATGTAATGTGTTACAGAAGAATAATAAAATACTCTGCATCATATTGTACTCACTCATAGATACCGGCCACCTAAATATGGCTGATCAAGATCTATGCATTATTTCCTCAGAAATTAACGAAAATGTCGAAAAACTGCCTATTTTGCAATGTTAGAGGTGCTGTACATCAGAATTGGCCACCTTAAATTCATACTCCCACAAAATAAGGGTAGCATATCACCAGAGTAACTGCTAACTGCTGCAAACTGTATTCTGTTTATACAGCCATGGCTGTAGCTACCATTAGCTTGTTAGCTTAGTTAGCTGTGCAGCTCGCCGGGCTACCACTGGAGTGGTCACATTGCTAGTACATGAGCTTTGGACTGCTGTGAGAAAGAGGTGTTCAGGCCCCGTGCTAGCTGGTTAGCATGCTAACTTCAGTAGATATCTCTTCATCACAATACATAGACATCTTTGACATAATGTCAACACTGTTACTTATATACATTTTGTTGATAATTTTGGTTATTTTTGTCGCTTATCCGGATCTGCACCAAAAGTGAATGGGGATGTGAAAGTGAATCTATTCTGGGCCAAGACCTCCATCCAAGTTTTGTGACAATCCGCTCGGTAGTTCTTGTGTAATCCTGCTGACAAACCAACAAACAAAACAAAAACAGACAAATCGTCATTGGTGAAAACATAACCTCCTTGGCAGAAGTAATAGATAATAACAAAAGTAACATTTATCAGTATTTCATATTGTCATGAATATTGTGATGAAATAAATCCCCTATGTAAGGCCATAACACTCCTCCTCATCGTAGACAGGAGTCAACAACCACAGAAAAAAGCTCCAATAGGACAAAATATCTGTGCTTCCTTTTTTCTCCATTAAAAGCAACTGCCGATGTAATTTGGTTGTTTAACCAGCCAATCAATAATCACTTCAGTTGTCTCCCTTTTTGATGCCTCTTAGACTGTTTGACTCCTAACTATGTGACTGGCTGTCTGCACCAGACCTCCTCCGGTGAGCCGGTGTGACATCAGCAAATTAGTAATCACTTTGGTCGTCTTCAGTCTCTATTATGCTGAATCTTCCTCCCCCTCTGGTGTTTTTAATATGCTCACGCTGAATAAAGATCACTTGTAATTGAGAATGTGTGGTGTTCATCCACTTTGCAGATAAGATTTTTATACTTCAGAGCCCTCGCTGCGTTATTGGACAATATCTAGAGGAGCGTGATAAGACAGATGAGAGGACAGGGTCAGAGGAGGGGGGGGCGACACAGTCCATCTGCAATGCCGATTGGATCTCACAATATCACAATCACATGGATCAGATGCACCATTAATTCTATCACGCGATGACTCATGTTAGCCTTAATCTAATAGCCCTGACGCTAGACTGCGGTCCTACAGCCAGTGTCACGCTCCCCACAAGGATTTCAACCACCTCCTCCTCTGCAGACGCCTCTCTGTACCACCCAACAGATGCTAATTAACTTACAGAGAACTATGATTACAGCAGCAGGAAATTGATTATTACTGGCTTCCCGCCGCACCACACCCTACACTCCATTAATAGCCAGTGCATTAAAGGTGGAACCTGTTGCTCGCAGGCTCATTTAAAGGCTTTCTGCTGTCAGCGGAAATGGTGTCCATCATCATGAGGCTTTAAAGTAGAATTTCTGCATATTGCATGAGAATGTGATGCGTCTAATGCTGCCACTGTTCAGATATCCTCTCTGACCTTTAACTCAGAGCATATTCAGTTACACTGGCTTTTGATGTGAATTCCCATAAATGCCCCTTTGCCCTTCTAAGCACATAAACCAATTTACTGACTTATAAACATGTTTATTCATTTGTATCTCTCACTGAGGCTCGGCCATGCTTTTTCACTGAGCTGTTATTAACACAGCAAGGGCTCACTGTCCTCTGGGTCAATTTAATATAGAGCTCTTTCAGTGCAGCAGCAGGGGTGGATCAGTGCTTTTGAGAAATGTGTGGTGAAATAGTTACCCTGTGAGGAAGTGGAACCATCGACTGACTGACTCCGAGCAAACCAAGGCCAGGAACTCTGTCCTGATATTGTAATCTGGTTAATTCCTTGAAACACACATGTAGATATAAACCCTGTTAGATTTTATACAGCTTATATCAACATACTCTGGTCCAAGTGTATCAGCGTGATGATTATTGTAATTTTAGATAATTTTGCCCTACAAAATTTCCATAATATATTGTAATTTGACCACTTTGTGACGCTGCTATTATTAATTGTTTTTATCTACACTATCTCCTTTCAATTCATCTCCTGACATGATCAGCATGGGACTGAGGATCCTACATCTCCTACCTCTTTCCAGCCAATCATGCTTGGTGTAAGCTCTGGCGATAACAGTGATTTGCGAGCAGGGCTCAGCACTCATTTGATGTGACTTGTAGGTGGATTTGAACTTTCTCAGTGTGCTACGTTCAAGTTGAGTGGTTCATAATGCCCAACTAAGTCCTGTTACTAATAACTTGACTATTTTCATGCAGAATATGAACTGGCTTCCACTCCTGCTGTCTTGTAATTCAAATTTGTATTACAAAATTAAATTACAAACATTGTCAGACTGATGGAAACCTGCTAGCACGCATCATAACTACATCTGCATTTAATTAAATTGTTTTTGTGGTTTGTTTGTTTTTGACATTTATAACTTATGTTTCATATATGTATATATTAGAATTTATTAATTAATTTATTTTTGGGAGGTTACCCTTGTCCCCTTCAGTGTGGGGGAAAGAAGGAGGGAAAACTCTCAAGACTGGAGAGTCAAATATAAGCTTTTTTGTCAGGTAGTTGATGATTGTAATATTATACATGGATAAACAAGAGTACCATGCTTTCACAGATAGGTTAAAATGACCAATGTCAAGTATTATAAACATATGTAAAGGCTGATGATTTGCTGTCATTCTTAAATATATGTGTGTGTGTGTGTATATATATACACATTTTAAGCCTTCGGTGCAATAGTTTAACATTGACATTTAACCCAACTGACAACTCTGAACTCTGGCAGCGCTTCTCCTTTCTCCAGAGAAATGTATATCTGTCCGTTCTGTCCTCAAGATAAAAATACATTGTAAAAAAAATATGGTGATGCTTTTACTCCACGCCCCAAAAGTACAAAACAGCTCTGATGTTTGCAAGGCCCCACTATCGATACACATACACACACAAAAAAACAAAACAGGTCTTACATACCATTGTTGTAATACAGAAATCATAGGATTCTTGTTACATACATAACTCTTGTTTGGCACATTTTGCATGCAAACAACCACCAGTAAGTCTCAGTTATTTATTTGCCTTTTGTTTAGCTTTACTGTTAACCGCAACGTCCCTGGTTTAATTCTGGCAGGGGATCTTTTCTGCATGCTGGCCCTCTCTCGCTCCCCACGCTTCCTGGCTGTATCTTCACTCTCACAATCTAATAAACAAACGCTCTAAAAAGTGTTCAGTGTCAGAGCTTGTCTGATTGCCTGATTTGTTTTAAGGAGTCTGCATTTAAATGAAAAGGACCCAGAGACAGTAAACTAATCTTGCAAAGTAATGTTGTCTTTTTAGGAATAATCAAGTATATTTTTAAAGTTGTGATTCACAGGTGAAACAGTGCCAGAGACAATACAACATTTCACAATCTGTTCTGCACAGTCTATCTTTGCAATGGTGTGATAAGGTTGCTGATGACACGAGATCTTGTTTTTGGATGTAAAATCTATTAGATATACAGTAACTAACATTGCTAAATAGGAGCTAAGTGTAGAGAAGTAGAAGCAAACACAGACATTGGGCTTCTGCTGGAGTGGGCATGAATAAATAACTGAACTTGCTGCAAATATTAGGCAACCAAACTTATACTAACTAATTCATTTTCTTTAATGCGAAAAAGACTTACTCATTGTGGTGTCTCCAAGACTCAGGAGCCAGGAGCTGAATCAATAAGATACAGTATAGTAGGCTCAACAGGTCAGGCAATGAGATGATAGTGATCAGTCAAGGCAACCTTATGGGCCATCACTCCCCAGCAGTGGGATTGTGGACTGCCAGCACAAATGCGCCACGCTCCAGAATCAGCACCATGGACAGCGGTCAAGACAGATTTATTCATTTTCTTGGAAAGACTTGAGATGTGTCCTAGTTTCTTACTAGATACAGTACATACATACTGCATTATTCTGACTGGGTTTATGAATGTAGTGTGTTCACACCGGAATAGTGACCCAGTTAGGTACACTTCAAAGTGTCCATATGCATACTAACATTAGTTGATTTGTGAATGTTGTGTTGACAGACCTTGTCCCACAATGTTTGCACAAAGGAAAAACACAACAACTAATTGTGGATGATGTCCAAACAGCTCCAGGCTCTATCCCCCTTCATGGTGAAATGACCAAAATGCATCTCCCTTGTTAACTTGCTATGTCTCTCCATCCTCCCCGAGATCACTTATAGGTGGACTGCTGTCGGGGTCCAGACCCAGACACCATCCTATTCGGACCCGAAGCTATAACTGATCAATTATTAAAAAATACATTCATAGGTTTTCCAGCCTTTACAGCACTAACAGTCCAGGAAACTCACAGACCAATTACAAACCAAATCACTCATGTGGCGCTAATCTGCCAATCAAATCTGTGTATTGCATCACAAAGACTCGAGACAACAGTCAGAGGAAATAGACAAACAGAGTTCTTAATCAAGAATGGACTCCTACATGTTTGATCTTCCCAGTATAAACTCAGTATGACTCATATCAGAGACTGTGGAGATTATTAAAGGAAACCTGTTATGCTTTTTCATTGTATTCCTTTCCTTCAGTGTGTTATATATGTCCACGTGCATGTAAAGGATTTTATTAGAGGATTTATTACATTATGAGAAAACAAAACCAAAATAAAACTATTATCCTGAAAATGAGCTAAATATGTCTACTTTAAAAGCAACTAAATAAATGGCACATAGAAATGTTCATGCTCTGGACCTTTGCTGAAGGAAATTCTCTCTAAATAGACCTCTGGTTACCCGATAATGTGTGTGTATAATGTGTAATGTAATGTAACATTAGCGCAAGTAGGGAAGAGTCATAAAGTCATCAAACTAACTCAGTCAGTTACAGTCAATCAGTGATATCTTTCTTGTTGGTTGAGCTCGCACAGTAACTAACATAGCCAGCATAAGCTGCTGGTCATATCAGCCCAAGTAAGGCTGTAGCAGAAATGTGTTGGACTGAGAAGCTCAGGATTTTAGCTTTTAATCTGTTAGGGATTTAATGTTCTGCTGTATGTCTTCTTTCAAAAGTGACTCACTTTAAATGGTTGCACAAACATTTTAACTTTGTCTTTGTCAGGTTTCCAAATCCTATTTTGGCAATAGTGTTGCATTGACATCATTTGGCACGTCTCATATATTTTCCTGTTAGTACATTCATGTCCTCTATACTAACTGCAGAAACAGTGGACTATGAAGGTTGGTATGTGGTGTATACTTTAAATATTAGTAACGTGCTTTTGAGCACACCATTTTTATTTGGCCCTCGGCTGCTGCCCCTACCTGACCTCTCTGAATTCTAAATGAATGGAGTGGGCGGTAATGGATCAGCCTGTTCCTGCATCTGTTTGTACACCCGTCACGTGCGATATCTCAGGTGCCGCTGCGTGGATTTTTAATGAAACTCTCAGAATATGACACATCTTAACACGGTGTTCAAGCATTTCCACTGCCAGTTATGGTGATTGGCATGTTGGTGGTGGGGGGATTACAAGACAGAACTGAAACTTTAATAAATATCCTGTCGTACCCTGCGGGTTTGACTGATGCTGAATTTAGTGCACACAGCCATTCTTGCATCGCAAACTTACCTCAAATACCATCAGTTTATGTCAGGTCGGATTTCCTACGATTTTGAATCCTGCCCCAGTAGCAAAGAACAGGCTAGTGCACGTGATCGTCAGCTTTGTTTTCTGTGAACAGAACAATGCTAATGCTGCTTTTAACACTGATCACACTGGTTTGATATTTGACCATGTCTGCAGTTGAGTGTATCCAGGCAACCTTGCAGTGAGTTAAGACTGGAGAAACTCATCTGTGCAGTTATAATCATCAGCAAAAGCTCATGGATTTGTGTTGTCTTTGCTGTTTCTGGGAATAAAAAACTCAAATCCAAGGCTTACGTATGATGTCGCCTTTGGGACGTTTTCACATTTCCAACAGTCTGCAGCTGGTAGCTTAGAGGAGACGATTGGACAAATATTTTTATCTCTCTCACCATCCTGCTCTTCCGTAATGACATACCAACAAGCTTACCTAAGCTCCGCAGTGAATAAAGTTTATTATATGTGAGCTACCCAAGAATTTATCAGCTGAATAGCCCAGATGGCTGCTGCATCGTTCGTGCAGTGTGACATGTTTACTCTGTTGTTCCATATTTGTTTTAATTCACTGAACAATTCCTCACTATGCGACAAGTGCAGAGTGATTTTCCTGCAATATAACTTCTTTTGTTAGTCTTTTTTGGGACATATTTCAAGCTTTTTTGCCCTCTTTTTGTGCTGCTGTGTGTCACTGTTGTGAAGGTTTAGTCTGCACACTGTACACAGGAGGATTATGTGCTTTTCCTTGCTTGTCTCCCTGCTCTCGCTCTAATCTGCTACCCGGCTCCCTCCCGCTGCCTCTCCCTTTCTCTGCTTGGCCCGTTGTTGCCATGCCACCACATCACACTGTAATCGTATGAAGCTTGATGGCCACCATGATAAGAGTGTGCAGGCTGCAGGGAGGCTGTTTATTTGCTGGCTGCAAGCTGCTGCTTTCACACTGTTGGAAATGATTATTGACACTAAATGAGCGAAAAAGTGATGTTGAAAGGAGATTAGGCAAACAGAAAGCTTTCTTCAGATTTATAATGCAGACCCACAATTGAGAAGATTTGTGCACTGTTTATTTACTTCAGCTGCAGAGATAACCAGGCCTTTATTTGAAACGGGCTTATATTAAAGATGAAGTGTATTTAATCATATTTCCTGTTTTTTCTGATCTGCTCCAGTTTTAATTTGCTGTGGAATATACATTTCACAGCACTAATTCTTCATAAGTAGACAGACAAGTCATTCTCACTTATTTGTTAGTTCCCCTTTTATAACAGAAATACTCTTTTATTCATTAATTATCCATAATGCTTCTAAATTTCCTTTTTTTAGTTAACTGTAAAGCTCACAACACTTCCTGCCCAGATGTTCCACAATAAAACATAAAACCAAAGGCTCAAATCTAATGTGACTCAGGCAAAAATGTTCACAGATGAGGTGGACATTGGTGCAAACATTGAGATTAAAACACATTTTAATGTAGAAATCTTAAATATTATATCTCTTACAGCAAAGCTGAAAAGTAAACACTATTGGAAATAACTGAAGTGATATTTGAGAATTTACAGTGTGCCCCTTGTACATACCAAATGGATCCCCAGCTCAACATTACAAAATGGCCTCTCAGGTTTCTAATCAATGAAGCCTACATTTTTCGTCCATGTCGACAACAGTTTTTTGCCATGACCGTGTTTTCTATTCCCAAAATCCCGCGAGGAGACAAATTATTTTGAAATATGAGAAAAATCAATATCTCTGGCTGTGAATGTGTTTTCGACAACATTGTGGTGTTTTCCCTAAAGCAACATTTATAAGTCAGCAGGAAGACGAGCAGGAAATATCTTACAATACATTCATCATTATAAGCAAACCTTATTACTGTATGACTGAATGACACCCGCAGATGTAACATCAGATATCATAATAACATAAGAATCAGCTCAGATGTAAATTTTTACTGTAACATCAAGATGCTGCTGCAGTGGGTCACTTCCTGGATTGATGCCACCTTGATGAACTAAACTGATTTATTTGTGATCTAACTCAAACATTCAAAATTTTTGAAAACAAGCCCTAAAAAATGTCCCAGTAATTCACAACAACAGCCTGCAACAAAACACACAACTAAAGAGTCATTTGTAGCTTGGCTGCGTTTAAAATGTGTTGATTGTTCTGTTGTCATAATTAGAAGTGAGAGACCATCAGGGCTCTGGAAGCAGGTTGCACTGCTCAGAGGACAGAGGGCTGAAAATCTGGCCGCTACAAATTGATCCATGATTGAAGCTTAATTAACATCAGCCAGAAAGACTGTAAAAGCCTGTTACAGTGTTTTCGGGGCCTAGCTAAGCTAGTTAGCTAATCTTTTTGTTTATTAAATCAGCAGAAGAGAGGCACAGTTTATTGTTTTTGGTGATTTATGCTTCCCCTTATCTTGTCTTTTCAATGCAATGAGCACATGCTTGGTGGTTTTCCTTTTAGCGTTTGAGAAACTGTCACTAAAACTGTGCCTTTTTTGTTTCTTGTACCTCATCTGAATACATTTTAAATGAGCTGCCTGTGGCTTTCGTAAAAATTTGATGTTATTTTTTACTTCTGCAGAGGAAGAATTTCATCAGAATAACAGTGGTTTAAGGACTCACTGTTGTGCCTCCTGCCCCGCTCTGAGCCTCGTCTGGCAGTGCTGTGTTGTGCTGGGCTGGGCAGGGCTTGGCACTGTGCACAGGGGGACAGATGGTCTTACATGTGATCTAGTATGAGGTCCAGAGCGGTACCCCAGCAGGGACCCTGGCAGATGACAAGCCTGGCCCGACGTCCACGGTCCCCGGGTGGGACTCAGACGGTGACGGCAACAGGACAGGCCACCCAGGTGTCAGCCAGACACACAGACTCTCTCTCTCTCTCTCTCTCTCTCTCTCTCTCTCTTTCAACCACCACAGCCAGCTGTTTCAACTCTGCCGCTGCTTCTGCTGCTGCTGCACACTGCCACCATCACAAACAGGAAAACATGTTCAAACACAACTAAAAACAGATACCTGTCATGATCGAGCCGTCATGCCAGGATAGACACAATCATTCTAGACATTTGCACCAGTTGAGTGATCCAACAAGCCAGGGTGATTATAAGAGCAGCATGTAAAAGATCCTTTCAAATGAAATATAGCAGCAGACAGATATTTTACAGTCTGCTCAGGATACTGTTAATGTGTGTGTGGGTGGTTGTTCCATATAAGCTTTCAAATATGTCTACAATTGCATTTGCCAGCATGTTGGACAGATAGTTTTGATGGATAGAGAAAAGCTGAAGCTGAACTGCAGCCGTGCCG
Source organism: Pagrus major (assembly GCF_040436345.1). Lineage (NCBI taxonomy): Eukaryota > Metazoa > Chordata > Actinopteri > Spariformes > Sparidae > Pagrus > Pagrus major. Next base: position 25,648,584 of record NC_133221.1, on the reverse strand, counting down.
TTTCGTTGCCGCTGATGTTATTCATGATGTTGATGAAGTTATCACAGCGACGCTCTAATCCCGACCAGCGCTGTGCGACCGCTCCACGGCTTGCAGCACCAGGAGATTCATCAAGTCATCATAGATCAAGTCACACTGTCATGGATGGCATTGAAAAAGTAACAAGGGCAAGCTATCGAGTGTCTGGATACTGTGGCAGCAGCTGAAAAATGCATTTATTTTAGCCAACCTCCACGACTCTGGGCTGGCTGGGCTGATGCACTCCACGGTTAGTCAGCACTCCCGCCGCTTTGCCAGCTCAGCTTTTATTCCGTGCCCTGGAAATTGAGTTTTGCTGGCCCTGTAATGTACTCAAAACTACATCTGCAACTGACTGATAAATCTACGCTTTGTTGCGCCTGACGGATGGCTGTGAAAATGAAAATTCACCACGGCATGTTGCTGTGTCAGGAGGAAGGTCACTTTAGATTTTCCCCCGCTCGCTGAGGAATCTCTGCTCGGGGTGAAGCCGAAATGACCGCTCAGTCTCAGATTGGAGATGCGAAGCTTTAATATTTTCTTAAGCTTGTTCAGTTCAATGAGATCACAGGTTGGTGGATTGTGTTGTTCCACCACTGTGTCTCCTGCGAGGGCAGCCTGAAAAAAAAACCCAGCTCCTCTTCTGATGTGTCAACAATATCTATTATTTGCTGAGGGAGAATGGCTTTATATCTACAGAGCGGTAATTTTCTATGTGTGTGTGTGCTTACATACATAAGGGTGCTGTTCAGCTAGCTTGATAAACACCGCAAGATGACAAATCTTTATTACAGAGCAGCAGTCGGGGTCTGACACTCAAAAGACCAATTTCAGACCGTTAACAAGGCCTGGACCAGGAATACCTCACAGCAAAATGTCAGCAGGCCTCCCTCTCCACACCTCCTTACTCTCCCTCTCTCTGTTCAGCCCTCAGCTCTCCTGTGGACATTCAACGAATTGTAGTTCCTCTCTTTCAATTTGCCGACCATGTTACCTCGTTCCACAATGTGCTGCCCTGAGGGGATTGTGGGTAGGCAGGAGCAGCGGCCCCGGCCAGGTCCGCAGAGAGACGATAACCTTTCAGTGTGGCTTTAGCGCGCTGTGTAAAGAACAATCAGTGCTTATCAGCGTCGACTACAGGCGAATGCTAATTCAATGTCATGCAGACAGACTGCAGAGGGAGAATGAGAGCATCACTGACTTTCACTCAGCCTCATGTCTCCAGCAGACAATTAACTTTAAGAAGACTTTTCATTGCCTTTCTATCTGTTATCCACTCCCTCTAATATATGTGTTGAAGTAGTACTAGTTCCTGCTATTGTAGCCATGATTTGTGCACATGCATTCACAGAATATACGATTAAAAAAACATTGTTAACATGTATCATATCTTTCCACCTACTATATCTCCATCCAGAGTTAAAATTCCTGAAATCTTTCTTAGGTTAGTTGTCCAATGCCTGACAACAGTGTATTGTCCAATGTAGCATACAACTGTATAAAATACAGAATCCATCTATCCATCCACTCGCTATACCTGCTTATCTTTAAGGGGTGCAGGAGGCTGGTGCCAATCCCAGCTGACATGCGCCATACAGGTTCAGCTGAAATAGGAATTAAATGTTTTTCTTTTTTAAAAACTGGAATGGCACTCAGTAGAGCGCATACCGCTGCCAGGCCTTACAGGTCCCTTTTATTCAATTAAGGCTAATCCAATATCCTATTTGTTACCATATAGTGGCTGAAAAGAACTACCCTCTATGAAAACATATGTATATCTGCTAGATGCAGATTTTTAGTAGGATCTGAATCAAATTCTACTCACTCATATATGTTCATCAGAACCCATGCATAATTCCTTGAGACAAAAATGTTGAAAAATGACCTCACATTTCACAAGTGAAAGAATGTGGGAAAAAAATCTTGGAAACCAACCAACCAACTTACAAACCAACCAACCAACACACCAACCAACCAACCAACCAACCAATCAACCTACAAACCAACCAACCAACTTACAAACCAACCAACCATGACAAAACATGACCTCCTTGGCGGTTGTAACCAGCATTGATAGGGTGTGAACTGCAACATCTTTGTTGTACCTCCGATCTGGTGCCTTTGTTGCATTTTGTTCCATATCCCTCTCTCTTTCCTCCCTGTCACTTCACTGAATAAGGAAAAGGAACAAAAGCAAATAAATAAAAAATAGGGCATTGCCTCCCTGCAGACATCCAAAGTTTTGAGAAGGCACCCTCTAAATACATGTAGTTGTGGAAAAAGGGGGCCATGTCATGCCATCATTATGGCTCTACAAAGCAGAACTGTTCTTTTGCAATTGTTTATCTTTTGAATTTGGTGGATAAGGTAGCCAGGGCTTTTTCAGCCGTTGTGGCGAACCAACAATGAACCTGCACTACTGCTATTCCTGCTATTTCCTGTAGCTCTTTTACTTCTGGTGCCCAATAGATGTCCAAGATTCTTCTGATATACAGCATTTCTGGCCTTGATTGTGAAAAGAAACGCAGAATGAAAACCACTCAGGGGAAATTACATGGTGTATTGTCCAGTGAGTGCAAGTTTGATAAAAAAAAATAATGCAAAAGCACAGTTTAGCTTCAACAAAAGAAATCTTGTAAAACGGTACAAATGACTTTTTACCTTACCAGAACTATCTGAAAACCCTTTGAGGAGGGAGCATGACAAAATGTCAGTTGGAACAAGCAATCTTTCTATGCAGCTGCAGTGAAAGTTAGCACTAGCAGGAGAGTAATTTATGGACTGCCAGCTGGTCTGTAAAGGTTACTACCACAGGCAATTCAGACATGGTGGTTCAACAAGAACCTCATTAAAATACTACAGGCTTGTAGACACATCAACATATGAAGATGCTTTCCTGTCTGGTGAGCATAAAAAGGATGGTTTAGTCATCTGTTCCAGAGAAAAAGTTGACATTTTGAAGTCTCTCTCTCAATCTGTCTGTCTAATTTGCCTCTCTGCCCTCTTGTCTTTGGTCCTCCCAGCGCGGATCGTGCGGAGCCGTCAGTGGTGTGAGATGGCTCCCTGCCTGGAGGGGGAGGTCTGCAGCCTCCTGTTCAACCGATCCGGCTGGACCTGCACCAGGGGCAGCGGTCGCATCAAGACCGTCACGGTAATTTACAAGACATGACATTAATATACGCCATATGCACTTTACAGCATCACGCCTGCTTTCTCGGCGTGGATAACCCCCCGGCAGCTGATGGTGTGTGAAGTCACAGCCCTGGGCAAGAGGCAGCTCACCTCAGTTACACAGCATGCAGCTCCAAGGTTTTCAAAGGCTACAAAGGGTAGAAAACCGATGCTGAACTGCTCTCTGCGGGCTGAAACTTTCAAACACTCTATTTTTGCCTTACCCTGAACACAGCAGGTGTCCAAGGGTTTGATTACAATCTACAGTTTAACCTGCCACTGAGCTACGCCCTATTAAAACAAATCAAAGAAACCAAACTTCTCTGTTCTTTTTACAAGTACAACTATCATGTGAGTAAAATGGCTCAATATTCGTACCTGTGATAAAGGAAAATCTTTATTGGGTAATAGGGTTGCAAGAAGGGCTGCACAATATATCATCTCAGCATCAATATCTCAATGTATGCATGAGCAATAGTCAGGATGTGGAATGTCACCTAAGGCAAATTAACTCAAAACACATCCTGCTACAACGTTTTTGCTGCTTCATACAAATGGAACACTTGCACAGTTATCATTTGCCATGAATAATTAAAAGACTTCTGTCTAACATACATAATTAAGCCAGATTTAAGCTACACATCCTTATACCTAAACAACTGAATAGGTAGTTTGTCTTCCAAAACACCATACAGTGTATCACAGTTCTAAAACAATTTGGCCTTTGCAGCGTAACAGCAACACATGTAACTTACCTCACGTTATGGACGTGACGTTACTTCACTAAGGGCTCTTGGGTGAGACTGTTGCTTGTGAGTGGCGACTGTGAACCACCAATCATAATAACTCTTGATTGGTTTTTATAAACAAAGCACGGCCTACTTTGGTTGTTTGATAAAACACACTCCCCTACAATGTAATTACAATCATTTTTGAATGAAATAGTACTATTCAAGTTATCTGTTGAAAATTCCTGTATTTATTCATATTACAATGTATATCACAGCAAACCAAAATATTGAATTGCAATGATATAAGATTTTTTCTTCATTACTACTATCAAGTGAAAAATATTTTACTATAATTGTCATTCATAACAACCCATAAAGGAGTAATTATAAGTGCTGTATCAATTAATTAGAACTGAAGAAGCCTCTTGAGGTGAAACGTCTTCAAGGAACTGAAACAAGTCCAGTTGCCTACGATACGGCACTTAGAATTACCAATATCAACATAAAGGATGAGCAAACATTTTATTAGAATTTCCCAAAAAAATATATCTTGGCTGACATGAGACTTGAAATATATATATTTAACAATAACGCTAATACAGTCAAATTCAATAACGTACATAAGCAAATTTACAGAGAATGACTACCTTTAGTTCTCCTACCACCGTGATACCTGTATATTACTTCAGCCCTACTGAGTAACTTACTGAAGTTTATTAATTCAAGTTTATAAAAATGAAAAATTCAGTAAAAAGTTCTCTTACTCTTGTGATCAAAAACATTGATCTGAAGCTCAGTTCTAAGGCTGTTTAGTAAATGATTTTTGAATAATTAATAAATATAAATATAGCAATTTATGATCAATTCTTATTAATTTCTGGCTGGTTAACCCCACCTACTTCCTGTTTCATTCTGATTATGTATACAGACACATACATCCCTACTGAAGCTGTTATAAACATGGTCATATCATCATTAGATTTTACCCTTCTCTAATGTTACTCTTTTACTTTCAGCTGTTGAGAAGGATATGTTACAGCTTCTAAATGCATAGTACTCTGCTCAAGAAAAATATTTTTGAATTCTTGTCAGACCAGCCCAATTACAGGAGCGAGAAACACCAGCATCTTACTAGGAATACTAACGAGGCTCAAATACAGTACCTCCTCCAGAACCTAAAAAATATTATTTTGAACTATTTTGTACATTTTCAGATTTGAGCCTGTTCACAACTAATATCAAATGTATTGCTTATACAAAAAATTAAAAGATATGTCGAGATCATTTTGAAATAATTTGTGTTATGTACGATTCAGTCTTCAGTCTTAGTTTGTGTTTATATAATTCTTCTTTGGTTTTTTATTGTATTTTATATTCCAAATGTGTATGTTATGCAAATGGGTATCAGATAAACAGTAAACAACAATAAATGTCTGAAAAAACATCATCACTAATTGGGGTGCAGCTACAAACGCAACATGTTTGAATATTTTAACCAGTAGCAGTTCAGCAACAATTTTCTGTTCCATATATTTCCATATTGATTCACCTACCAATTAAACAAACCTGTGTGGGCAATTAGCAGAGTTTTTTACCCCTAACATCTACTGTAAAACTTCTGACTTATGCAGACTAAATGTGGATCCAAATATGAAAATGAGCAGCTAATTACATAATTAATGAATAAATAATGCTCAAACAAGAGATCAGACATTTCACATATGAGTGTTGTGCTGAGAAGAATAGTATTAACAACAGTCTGTGACCTCTCTTTGACTTTGTGAGAGATGTAAATGAACAGAAAACATGTTGAATTATTAAAAGCTTCAATATGGTGTCATCTGGTCCTCTGTAGGCTCCGCTCTCAGTGCAGCATGCATCCAATGCCTCAGAGCTGCCAGTGCTGCAGTGCTGACTGAGGCTTTGCTGTGTGATCAACACTCATTTGATTGAGCAGTGAAACAATACACAGTGAGCACAAAGACATGATACCTTATCAGTCAAAGAGAGGGTTTACTTGATCTTTTAGTTTTTATTATGATATTCATTATAAAGGAAGCCTCGTTATGATTGTGTTTGAACACGATAATGCTTGCCTGGTCAGCAGCAGAGTCACCATGGATACAGGTCTCACTGGCTCAGTGTGGTTCACACTATATACCATTTTGTAATCTCACACTATGCAACCTTAAGCTCAATGTAAACGGAGGAGTATAGTGTTCTTTTTATATCATTCAGGCTAGTTTTTTCACCAGGTAACATCTTCCACCAATTATCTTCAGTGATGTGGTATTAAGAGCAAATCAGTGTTAGAAATGTCCAACAGGCACAATTACATTTCTTCCATTCCACCCCCTTGTCTTTTAACCCTGGCTCTACTGCTGTCTGTGTGTATATGTCTGTGTTCATATTTGGCACTGCGCAAGTTCAGTTTTTTTTTATTTTGGCTTGAATTTTCTCATGTTTCATGTTTCTTTCTGCAACCACTTGTAGCTTATGTCACCGTCTGATTCCAGATTACATGACGTTACCTTAATAGTATCCAGCCATGCAGATAGTCAGGTTTTGAGACATCCTTTTAGATTTCTGGTTCCACAAAAAAATGGAGGAGTTTTGTTTGTGATGCTCACTGTTTTTGGAAAAAGAAAATCATCAGCAACCTGTTAACTGTATATTGGAACTACTTTTCTAGCAAAAAATAGTCTCCATTAAAACCCAATGATTGGGTCTGGTGGAAAAACTTAACTCTGGACATGGCTACAGTAGATTATATCAGAGGTAAACAAGAACATTTCTCATTTAGCTGATCCTTTTTTTCCCATAAGCTTACATTGTGAAAGTAGCAGCTGTAAAACTGTGGATACATATTTTTGAGCTTCACAACCCCAGAAAACTGACTCATTTCACTATCATAATTAAAATCCATTCAGTCCAATAAAATTTGGAAAGTCCAGAAGAGCCACAAGATTAAATCATTTAACCTCTATTAAAGTTAGCTGGGCGCTTAACACGGAAGATACTGGTATTTTCATAGCTGGGAAGTCGAGCTTTTTTGACTTTAAGTACCATTGAGCAGCTTTCATAGGAATGAACAGGGCTCCGCCTCCATTGCTGTCTCCAGGTCTCATTATGTGTCCATGGTCAAGCCAAATGTTTGGCAAAATCCGAATCGCCCAATGTAAACGTCTATTTAACAAGTTATCCCTCTGAATTAACAATAGAAACTTAAATGACCCATAATAGGTTTTGGCCGTTTAACATGCATCAGAAACAAGCTGTAAACACATTGACATAATATAATATTTTAGGTTGATATGGTGGATTTGTTAGTAAATGTACATCCAACAGATACAGAACAACATTAGTATTTGTTTGCTGTTGTTGTTAAGTTGTGTTTCTGGGCACCAGGTGAATGTAAGTCCAATATTCACTCTCCTTTTGTTTTTGTCTCTGCCAACTCCTGAGGGAAATATCTCTTCTCGAGCTGCTAAATGATCCACTATGTTCACCAGCTAGTTGCTAATTTGTCTATGTGCTGTTTGGTGCCAAGCAGGTAGCGTACAGTAGTTTCTTTATTAGAGCTTTGTTGCTGAAAACAGCTGCCTGGTGTGGCCAAAGTTGCCAGAAAACCAAACCACTGAGCTGACAATCAGAAGACAATATAAGAGCTGAGAGGACCTGTAGATTTAGGTGGTAACAAGTAGGAGCAACCCCTTTCAAATTCCATTACGGATAGCAGCTTTCAACAAAAATAATTGCTCCATTTCTGTAATGAACACTACTAACACATTTTATATTGCCAGTAGTTAATAGAGTAGACTTTGGGTTGACTCGGCCCTGAGGCTGTCTCTTCTTCTGTTGCTGCAGACTTTGACCTTTTTAACTTTCAAGATATTTTACATGCATAAGAAGATATATAAAACACTGAGGGAAAGGGAAAAAAAACAAAGCATATTTTGCCCTATTTTTTGCTCATTGCGGCTAAAGTTAGCTAATGCCTGCAAACTTAAACATCCGGCTTCATGACTCTTCTGAGCTTGTGCTAGTGCTACACCATGTCATTTCAATTATCATAATTACCATTCCCTTTCAGTAAAAGGTACATAAGCTTGCTTTAATGTATATCTGTATACCCCACTAAAACTGGATTGTAAGACCAACACAAGTTTTAGTATATAAGTATATAAAAAAGTTGTTTTTATTGACTACAAGCAATAATAAATCGTTAACTAAGTGAGCTAAGCAATAATAAATTGTTACCTGAGTGAGCTAAGCAATAATAAATCGTTACCTGAGTGAGCTAAGCAATAATAAATCGTTAGTTGAGTGGGCTAAGCAATATTAACAGTGTTAGTTGTATTCATACAGTAAAGTCATCTTCATGAATGAAAGATAGGCTGTACCCATCGCTCCAAGAAAGAGGATTAGCATCCTGTTACCATGGGAAACGTTGGTTCCAGTGACAAGACGCACTAGAAGTCAGGCCTGTAACTCGCGCAATGTATCATGGGGGCTTAAACTGACCAAGTATGTAATGGCAAGCTGTTTCTAAGCTACCTCACACATATATTTTACATATAAATATCTTATCTATCTTCAAACAGCAGCAAATACACAAATATCTGCCTCAGGTGTGAAGATGTCAAAGTAGAGAGAGACAGACTTAAAGAAGAAGCAGAGGGATGTAACTCAGAGAGACAGAGCCAGTGAAACAGCACAATACAGCATGTTGATGTCAGCAAGAGATGACAGGACGGACTGAACAGGAGAGACTGCTGATCATCGCCAGGTACACAGGGCCAGAGGTCAGCCTGTGACTGGCTCTGTTGATTTTCACTCTCTCTTTCTTTTATCCCTCTCTCTCACTTGCTTCCTCTTCATCCCCACTGCTCCTCTGCCTCCTCCTCCTCCCGTCCAGCAGCCCTGGGCAGCTGCGTCAGATTTCACGCACGCATTCCCATCGTGCTGTAATCTACCCTGACAGCACACTTAGGTTAGTGTTTTGCTTTTAGTACATACATTTACAAAAATGCAGATTGCGTGTTCCACTGCATATTCTCAATTAGCTGCTGCTGAGGAGAGTTTCATTGCAGAAGTTAATCACAAGTGATGCTGGTGTGTTTTGTTTGAGGGGGTGGGGATAGGGAGGATTTGGCAGCAGAAGAGAGGAGTTATCCAGAGGTATTTGTTGTAAGACCTGGAAAAGAGGGGAAAGCACCTTCTGGAAGATAAATGAAAATGAGAAATCTATAAAGAGGATTGATCAGGCTGGAGTGTGGAGAGGAGGGATGGAGGGAGGGAACGGGATAGAGAGCCAGGCTGCCGCTCGCTCGGCCACTGGCCAAGCTCTGTCCATCCACATCTGTGTGCAAGTATCTGTGAGAAAGTGTAGAGTGCACAGAGGGAGTCTGAACTGTGAGCGACTCTGTCTGCATGTGTACATAATCACATTACAGAGCAGCATTCAGTGTGACAATGTGGGTTTCTGAAAGGTGATAACGGCTGCGCTCATTATTCATGTTTTGGTGTGTAGGCTCGACGTAGGTGGAGTTAGCCACTAAATGAAGTGACAAACGTACCTGATGGTGGCGGATCATGCATCTGTACATATAGTATACTGCTTATATTTAAGTTGGATAGCATTTTTTAAAATCATGTGTTGAATTTGCTTATCAAGGCTTTCAGAAGGTAACCAAAGTAAAACATGCCTTAAAGATTCAAGTGAGATCTGTATTTTTTCAGCTGAGATGGCAGAAACACTTCAGGTTTGAGTGGCAGCCTAATTAATGCTCACAACCTGAGCTGTAACTACAACCTGACAATGAGATGAGCAGAAGATATGAACGGTTGATAAAATGAATCTGACACAGAGAAATTCAAATGTTCACAAGCAAATTCAGAACTATGAAGTTCATGTTTCACTCATTAAAATGATATGATATGTTGGAACCTACACCTGGGAATATGATAGAGAAGACAGCAGGTAACACTGGGATGAATCTGAAAATATGGATTAAATTTTCACTTTGTACCAGTCATTTAGGATGGGAGATGAACACATTTGCTTATACATTTTAAAACAATGTTTCCTAATTGAGCAGCTGTATTGTGTAATTAAAAACTGGTACACATACTGTATGTATCTTCCTCTTGGGAACCATGAACCATCTTCATGGCTTTTATTCTGATGGCTTTCACGCTGCCAACAGGAACCCTGAAATGACATAAGCCAGCCGGCTTTTTCTTTATGAGCTGTTGTTTGTTGTGTTGTCTGTTATTTACAGAGCTGACAGGGTTTTAAAAATGGCGGTTGCTGGCGTTGGCTCCTGAGATTGACCAATCACAGCACACTTATTTCACCCAAAGTTCCTATGGTGCTGGGAGAGGACCTGCTCTGAAGTAGGAGATAATAAAGTTCCTCAAAATGGCATTCTATGAATGTTAACGGTTCTTGTGGTGCGAATACAAAAAAAAAGCGGTTCTTAGAACTAAGTTCTCAGAACAATGAAAAGGTTCCTCCGGTCTGAAAACACCTATTGTCAGCTAGCCGGACTACCAGGGGAGTGTTGGCGTTTACACCGCTAGCACAGGAGCTTTGGACCGCTGGGAGAAAGAGGTGTTCAGGCAAGTTAGCATGCTAACTTCAGTAGATATCTCTGCGACACAATACAAAACTGTTCTTCACAGTCTGTTGATAATTTTAGTAATTTGAATGTTTTAAACTATTCTTTTTACATATTGCACTGTAAACTAATCAATTAATGGACATGCCATTTAACTTGATTTGGACACCTGTTGTCCTCACGGGCTGACTCCTGATGCAATTCCCTGATTTTAGTGACTCACTAATCTTTCTTCTTACATACCAGAAAACTTACTATCAAATAGGCAGATTTCAATGATTATTAAGAATGCACAGTCTACTCAAAAAATAATCTATCTCTCATGTTGAGTCAATGTGTATAAATGAAATAACTGGATGTGTGATTTATTAGGAGACAGAATAACCAAATTGAAATGCATTACTTTTATGTTTAAGACTTGAATAAGAAACACTTAAGAAACACATTATATTTATGTACTGTAGTAGTTCTCCTCAACTTTATGTGTAATAATTGCATAAACGCATAAGGTTAATGTATGAGTGCAATAATTTAATGTAATCAGACACATTGACATTGACACATTGACTCAACATGATGGAAAAACTTTGCATTAAATATGACACTTTGCTTTTAATTTACATGTAATTTAAAAACCTTCAGTCTGTGTTTTAGGTGAATTGGTGTGAGTTAGAGTGCTTCTGATCTTAACAACCCCCTGGCCTTTTACTCAAGTACCGACGTGCTTTATGAATAACATAATCATCTGTGTTTTTTTAGTTACTCCAGCACTTGTTGCGAGAAGTGCTTTACACTTTTGTCTTGATTAATATTAGCAGCTGATTGCAGATGCATTGTGCCAAAATGTGTGATTTTTAATCATGAACCACCCACATCTCAGCCTGAATAACCTTCACAGACTGCTGGCACAATTAAAAGATATATGAATATAACCGTTGAATGAAGTGTCAATAGACTGGACTTTGATCTTTCTGTCCTTACAGATAACCAGGCTGTACAACTGAAACCTTTAAAAAATGGTGTCTCCCTACCTTCAAACCACTCTGCCAGACAAACAAAGAATCCTTGAACAAACCACGAAAGGTTGTGATCCATTAAAGTCCATTGTGTGTTAAATGGTTAATTAGATCATTTTTATGCAAATAACAATGACTTTTCTTGTTGTGCATCGGGGAAAAACATCTAATGAGGTGAAACAAAAAGATGTCAAAGCCGCATATTGAACAAAAACCTCAGTCAGTTCAGGTGAAAGGCTTTGTGTATGTGAGATGACCGATTCTGCAATAAATATTACATCAACAACATCAACCTTGTATATTGATGAAGTGATACCACTCACTTCATACTGTGAAGCATTCCCGTGCACCTGCAGCTCTTTCTAAACGCAGCTCACGGTGGCACTGCCAGGTCACACACTCCAGCCTCACCTGCTAATGGAGTTTGCATATGCAGGCCGCTCTCCACTGCCAGCTAGCCATTAATATGAATCACTCTCTGGAGGCCCCCCTCCCAAACAAGCGAGCAATTTGTCTTCACTAGTGCGCCGCTGAAAGGTCTACGTATGATATTCTCCGAGGTGGAAAGCGCAATTCTGGAGGGGTGGGGCGGGGTGTTACAAGGTCGGTTTCATACACTTGACAGCGGGGTGGGGTTGGGTTACACAGGAGCACGGTTGTGTGCGGGATGTGTGCAAATGTACGGAGGGCTGGAAGTAGCCGTCAGGTGGAAAATTGACAAGAGAGACGGACTGAATTCAGGAAGGCAAAATGATTTTTTCTCCTTTCAGGCAAGCAAGAGGGCTGTGAGATTGCATCACTTGCTCCCCGCTTGGTGAGAGCTGTGTTGAGAGCACTACTGAGCTCTATTATCAGCCTTTGCTAATCAAGTGATGGGCTCAAATTGAAACTACGCTTGAAAATGCTTCTTCAGTGTGGGCGATTTTCCCAAATATTACATTCCGGGCTGCGAATGTTGCTTCACAGGCTTGAGGGAGCTTAAATTATGGAATGCAAAGTGCTTGAAATCCTGATTTGATCATACTCAGACTGCGGTTTCATGTGTACTCCCTCCCTCAGACAATACTCGACAGTAGCTGGGAAAAAAAAAAAATCTTCCTACACCCACACAACAAATGCCACTGCTCAGCTAGTGTGTGGCCTGGAGAGAAACAGAACAGTTGCAGTCGGGCGTTTTTTGCCAAATGAAGGAGAGTTGCAAAGTGGACAGCATACACACAGACACACAGACACACAGACACACACACACACACACACACACACACACAGACACACACACACACACACACACACAGCGCGACCCAGTAGGTCAGAGAGGCTTGCATCATGTTTTTTAGCATTTTCTTTTTTTTCTGCTCTGGTGGCCCTCCTCCAGCTATGTGCTCTTTGTTCCAGCGTCAGCTGGGGCAGAAAGCTAGTGGAGTGTGTGTATTCCTGCCAGTGCTGCTGCAAACATGAAGACATCATAACCACTTAGCTCTGCAGGCTTTTTGAAAGGATGCCATACGACACAAAATCTTGATGCCGTGCTGGGTAGAGAAAAAAAAGTACAAGGTATACCTGCGTGAGAAATAGAGGAAAAGGAAACAGGTGTTTGATTCTAAAATGTTTCAACAAACAACAGAAAAACTGGGTTTATTGCAAATGTTCCCGTTCAGCTTTGAAGGAGTTATGAAATTCTCACCTCTTATGAAAGAGGTGAGAGAATTACATGGACAGATCATTATTCCACAGTGCTGTTATGTAACACTCGCTAGCACCTCACTTATAAAGGCTTCAATGTCCACGACAAACAACCAGGCAGCCAAGTCATGTGTCGCCATGGTCACTGCTGTGCTGGCAACCAATCTGACCAGAGACAGACTCCTAATGAGCTTGCTTCTCAACGGCAACGCAGCACACTCCCAGGCTCTGTCGGCAACACAACTGTTTGTGTGCGGCTTCTTGAGATGAATTGTTGATTAGTTGGTGAGGTTAGAGATTCATGTTCATTCATGTTGGGCCGACAGATTCCTGGTTGGCGCGGTATCTTTTGTGTGAAGGATGGAAAAGGAAGTGGTGTCCAAGTAATATTAAAGAGGAAGCAATAAGATTCAGGGCTGATGAATTCATCGAAATGTTACTGAAATCAGAATACGGTCCAGTGCAGTATCCAAATCACAGGAGCTGCAATTTTTTGATAAAAGGTAAAATGAGTCGCAGCATACAAATGAAGCAATGTGGTGCTAAAGAGGTGCCCCATGCTTATAAGTCATAATCTACAGACGTAAGGGAACATACCCAGGAATCCTACAAATTACATCATTACCATTTTTGTCTTTTTCCATGAAAATAAAAAACAAAAATGACCATTCACACTAAAACTGTGACTCATAACACAACCGCAGCATCCGTCAAAATAATTCCTCAAATTAATGACATTTTTAAAGGAGTTATTAGAAATGGTTTGAGAAACAGGTGGAACTGTCTCAACCCCACCGACAAAATCTTGCACAAATCCCATGAAAAGACAACTGACAATGAATTCACTCCTCTAATAAGTTCTGCCTGGAGCCACTTTTTGTTATTCTGACCTCCATTGTTTTCCAAAAAATGTTAAAAACATCACACTGTTGCACTTTTGCACAATGTTCCTTTGAACACACACAAACACACTGTAGTTCGTTTTGAGTGAGTCCTCCATACACTGGCCCGAAGCCACAGCAAATGTGTATTAATCCACAGCTGAAAATAGTCCCCAACATAGGCACTATTTAGTCATGTCTGAGTAATGTTCCCGCTGTTTTAGGAAGTCATTGACCTTTTTGTGTGTGTTTTGTTTTGTTTTTTTATGAAACTTATTAATTTGTGATTTACATCATCAGTAGGATACAGTAGGCTGGTGGCTGAGGCTAATGACGGGGTAAGGCCGCGGTCACACATACACAAAATCAACATTCGCCTCCCGTTCACTTCCATTCTATACACATGAAGGGGTAAAAAGACACATTCACATGTGGTGGCAAGACAAATCTGCATCCTGGTTTCGTGTGGAGTTCAACTTTGGTGACCAGGCAAAGTCGAAGCCACAACCAACAGCAAAAATGTGTGCTTCATCCCTCAAGCTCGCATCCTGCACTGCCCACATTCAGCACCAAGAGGCAATTTTCTTTCGCCTGCATTCACATGTGTGTGACCCTGGCCTCAGGAAGTCGAAAAGTATTGAGAGACGGAGTAAGACATTTATGGTTTTGGTCTTTTCATGGGATTTGTTCCCAGTCAGAAAAATATAGAATAAGACTATGAAAAATGATCATTAAGGATAAAATATACATTTAATCCTGCTTTAGAAAAAATGATATTTTTTAGTAAAGTAAGCCTAAAGTAAAGTAGGACATGCTACTTCAATTTCAACTTTCTCCATAGGCTACTAAAATGGCACAGATGCAAACACTTTGCACATGTTCTCTTGCCTCTGATGCACACAGCCAGTTTAGATCAAATACAACATTAGTCAACCAGGAACACAGAGGTGCCTCTGAGATTTATTATCTCACAAGGTGCTTTGTCTCTGAAAGAATGTTTGTATGTTATATTTAAACCACTAATCTACATGCAGTGATTCATGCTTCATGTGTGTGCCACAAAACAGCATTTTGCACACACTGATGTATCACACAACAGTGTTAGAAGCAACCTGTGACCACTGTTTTGGCTCCACGCTCATGAGAAATGATAATCCTGCAGTCGATTGTGAAGAAAATGTTTTCAAAAGAACTAATTCAGCTGAATAGCTGTTTTCTGCTGCTGGTGACAGGTCACTTTGGCTTCCAATCTCTCAGCTGTGAATGTGATTTCATTTGTATAGACACATTTTTCCTTGTGATGCTACAAAACAGCTCATCCCACTGAGAATGAAATCTTATTTTTCAGCATGTCCTTCAGTGCTCTTTTAGCTTTCAGCCTTATTTGCTGTTACAGTGTGTGACTTTGCACTATGATTTGAGTGTATTTTTTTAAGGTTATGTAAATTCTTGCTTTTTGTTCTCTCAGGACTCTAGTATTTGTCACGGAGCTGCCTTCTGAACCCAACACATTTGTATTCGCAGCCTGAATGCCTTCTTTAGATAAAGGTGGTCTGTGACGGTGAAATCACTTTGATTAGGTGCTGTAGCGCTGTGACCAGCAGCATTCATTTAGCCTAAATAAAATGCATAATGAGAGAAGTAAAGTAGGTTGTTTCTTGAATAGTAACTCCGAATACACAAGGCTCCGAGGATACATACATTAAAACTGGACCCGGTGTTAAATTATGGGTTATAGACGGTCTTATTTCTAATACAGCGGGTGAATATTAATGTGTAAATCAGGACTGGAGGTCATTAGAGAAATGTTTGCATCTTGAAAACGCATTGAAAAACCAGGCCAAAGCATTTTCAAATATTAGATATGCATGCTCTGCACCATGTCCTTCAATGCTCTGCTGACTTTCAGTCTCATTTGCAGTTGAAATTATTAAATTCTGTGCGCCAGCAAGTAAAATCGCACACGACTAATAGAAATCTATTTCTGCGTGGTTCAGTTAAAGAAACAGTTGTACTTTAACAGCAGGGAGAAATCTGAGACTTTTTATTCATCGTTCATCGAATGACTTGAATGCACCACTGTCCTTACTTTGATACAGACATCAGACAAAAGAGCACGTTGTGTTTTACTGGCTCAGCTTCAAATTCTGTCATACTGTATCTGACAGCCTCTCTGTGGATCCTCACAGCTAACATACTGTAGCAAGGCCGCCTCACCTACAGCGGAGCACACAGAGGTTACGCTCGATAAGCAAAGACACTCTTTATTTCGGTTTCATTGACAGATCTTCAATTTATCAAGCGTAAAAGAAAAATATACTTCTTTGGTTTCAACTCATCTGTTTGTCAGATGCCGTGGCGTGATCATCAGTCTTGGGGAGATAGCGTGTGGACTGATGCAGGAAAAATATTGAAATAGGTTAGATTGATAGAGATGTTCGGGAAAGAGAGAAAGCCCACTTCTCGCCCCTCTTTTCCATTTGTGTTATCGTAGGTGTTGCGTTATGGAACATAGTGAAGGAAGCCTCATGAATGCATTTACAGTATCTAATGTTTCCTTTATGAAGAAGCAACGCATTGTTTCTTTGTTTTTGTTTCCTCGGGTGCTGCCATCATCCATTAAAAGAATTCTTTTTTCAGCTTGCCTTCGCCGGGCATATGTTGCCCTCCTCTCCTCTCTAGCTGAGACCCGGAGTGAATGTGGTCCCTTCTGCTGTCACTTTCAGCACACTTTACTCCGCTCCCCTGTTTGAAGTTCTGTCATTGCCAGGCTTTGAACTGCCATTTGTGTTTTACCCTGCACAATGCTTGTCTCCTGAGCTCCGTCTGGTGTGAAATTGTCAGAGCCATAGGCCACATTTCTACACAGGGTGTTTTTTTTTTTGTTTGTTTTTTTTAACAAGTAATGCAGAAAGCCTGTCTATTGACTGGACACATTCAAGCATGCTCAACAACATCCTCTTTCAAAGCTCCGATGCCTGTTGGGCCCTTTGGATCTTTTGTTCATGGGGTTTTTAATAAATTATTTAGCGCTGCTGCAAATGAATCAGCCAGCCACAGTCTGTCATTTTTGTTAATTTAAGATGCCATCGTGTTTTTGTCACCTTACTGAAAAAACAAAAAGGTGTATAAAGCAAAATATAATGTTGATATTCTGGCTCTTCTGTTGAATTCTCTCAGTTTTTGTATTCTTATACTTTTTACTATAGTTCTCGTCACTCCACAACATTTATTTGACAGTTATAGTTACCTTTTACTTTGCAGGTTAAGACCTTATAAACAAAACATATGATCAACCTGTAAAATATGATGCATTGTTTAAATCAAACCACCCAGCAGCAGTGTTCACTTCACTTTGACCAGCTGCGATATTTAAATGCTGTTCAATGTTCACAGACATCAGTGATGATAATTCAGAAATATATTTATGATAATGCAACAGTCTGTATTTTGAGTATTTGTGCTTTGGAAACATAAGGGCTTATTGCCGATAAAACTTATAATTCAAGGTCAACTCCACCAATGTTATACATTAAAGTGTGTTCACAGGTCTTGGGGAGTACTACTGAATATATGAAAAAAGTAGTTTAAAGCCTTTTGTGGCTCCAGAGGAAGCTGCATCTTATCTGAAAATATTGCTTCCAGTGGTGTCACTCAGTGGCTAAGTTGCATTATGGGTAATGTAGGCAGGATTTGAAAAGGAAGAAGAATGTGTGGAATAATAAAAGGGATATATCTGGTTCTGCAGTGTTAGTTTGGATCATTTGTTTTTAAACTGGACTAATGAGTCCAACAGTGTTATAGGATTATGCAAGACAAGTGGACTGCTTTTCAAAACCTGGCACTTACATTACCCACAATGCAATCCAGACACTGAGTGACATCACTGGAGGCAGTTTATGCTATTACATGCAGCTTCCGCTAGAGCCACAAGAGGCTTTACACTATTTTTTAACATATGCAGTAGTACTCGCCAACACCTGTAAACACACTTAAAGGAATAGTGCTTTTTTTGTTTCTTTTCCTTTCCTTCAGTGCTTTATATAGGTTATATAAGTTAAACAGGTCAAAAACTGCACCAACAGACTTTGACCTCTCCCACAGAAAACACTGCTAACGAAACACCTCGTCAGTAGTCAGCTCCGTGACTTCATGACATCACACCTGTAAACCTATTCTAGTAATAATCCAAAATAAAATTATGAACCTGAAAATGAGCCTTTAAAAAAATGACCTTTTAATACAAGTGGTTTTGTATGTTTTATCTGATTTACTACAAGTCACATACATTTACATCTCAGCTAATCATTCTAAGCGCCATGCTGCTCTGCTCTACAAATTTGAAGGTGTTTTTCTTTCCATTCCAGTCATTCTTTGCTTTCCAATTATTACAGTCGGTATGAAAATCAATATGCAGGCTCTTGAAAACTTGCTTGATTTGTGTTATCCATCACAATGAGCGCCAAGTCCGTATTTGTTTTTGTCAAAGTTACATTATTATTTTGCACTGCTGACTTTTCAAATTAATCTGCACTGAAACTGCATTATTATGCAGTGGTTATGTAACTCTTACAAAATGAATGCAGACTTGCTGTTCGATGTAGTGATCACACACCTCAGGCCTGCTTATTGATTTTCATAACGAACAGAAATTAAAGCAATGTCAGTGTGGAACACAAACATCATAAGAGGGCCAGCAAAACTTAAAAGTAGACATGATCAACAGTTAGAGCTGCGCTACATCAAACTCTTTCTACTACCAGTGGATCAAATGAATGACTTGTAGGAATTTATCAGTGAACTTCCCTCCAGCTATCAGCCTTTAGCCTCATTTTAACTCCTTTGGCTCCCTGTTAAACTCACTGTACGCTACAAGCCCAGCAACAAACAGCAGACACACAAAGTTCGCAAAATGCAGCATTTATCAGCAAGAGAGCCAGATACTTTGAATGCTAATGTAATTCCTCGTCCACTGGATGTGTCATAATATAATATGTCAGTGTTGTGTTTACAGCTTGTTCTGCTGCCCTCAAGTCTAAAAACTAAAATTAATGGATGCAGATTTAAAGAGCTCAAACTTTCCGAAACACTGCAAGGTATAATTTTTCATGCAGGATTTTTACATTAGTTGCTACTTTGACTTCAGTAAAAGTGAATTCTGGACAGTAGATGTTTTTTCTGTAGCTGCCTCGTCAGAAATAAAGCAGCAAATACAACCAGATGCTTTGTCACTAATGCTGGTTTTGTTACTCTGAGACGACTCCGGCTCTGCTGCTCTGATGCTTTTGTACACCAGGCTCGTACTCGTACATGAAGCATAGACTCAGGGTCTTCAGTGGGCTGTAGTTTGGTACTTGTTAGCCTAATAACAGCAGCAGTTCTAGTGGCTGGTGCTGACTGGTACATCTATGAGTCTCCAGTTGATGAAACCGGCTAAGTCCTGTAGCAGGAGTCCACTTGTTAGGAGAGACCCCAGGGACAGATTTTGAGTTACTGCATTGATGGCACAGCGCCTGTCCCCATAATGGTTGGGTGGGCCGCTGGTGAGAATTTTGCGGCTTAAAGTGCCACCAAATATGCAGCCTCTGCTTTGTTTTCCCCCCGAGCGCTGAGCAAACAAGCTGTCTGCTGTACCTGCAGTGGCTTCCCCCGCTCGGCTATAAAGATTTCTGGGAGTTGTAATGCTACCTTGGCTGAGGATTTTATTTGTGTAATGTGAGGCATACTCTATCTTAAAAATACTTTGATCCTAAAATATGTTGTGTTGATGATAAGGAAGGAAGTTAATTGAATCCCTTAATATTTTTTGCCAATCTCCACTGGCACTCTCTCAAAGATCCGGGCTGCGCACCTCATTTGAACTGTGAAACTTTATCATTTATGCACAGTGCTCAGTGTTTACAAGTGGCAATGAAACGAGGGCACCCCGAGCTCAGAGACAAGGTCCAAATGTTTCAATTTCACCGCAACAAAAGCAATTAGCAAAGCGCTTAGTAGTGTGCTGCCCGCTTCTGTTTCTCTCTCTCTCTCACCCCCCTCCTTATCTGCGAATCTCCTTCATCCCTCGTGCCAGCGGGAGATGAATATGTCTTCGATGTCCTTGGATTCCTGTCTTGTAAACACCATAGGCGGTGAGCACTGTTTACCGATGTGCATGGCAGGCAAACAGCCGGCTCTGTCTCTTGCACCGCTCCGTCCCGTGGGGCCAAACTCACCTTGTTACCCTTTTAATTAGTAAGAGCAGTTAATAGTGCTGCCCGCTCCTGCCGCCTCAGCACTCCGCTCCGACTTCAAGAATCCCTCCAATCGATAGCAAAGAGTCGGACTGAGACGGGGGAGTCGAGGGAGAGGAGGGGGGGTCCCATTGTGGGAGCAGCTTGTACATTCATGATGGTTTTTGGAGAGAAATCAAACAACATGTTATTTTCTTTGAGGGAACCTTTGGGGCGGGTGTATCAATAACTATTCTTTCTCTTTTTTTCCTTGTACAGTTGAAGGGATAACAAGGTCTCTGAGTTCCTCATGCACATTCCTCCTCTCCCACATTTCCTCTCCCTCGAAAATGAATGTAATCAAAAAGCTAAGGGTTTGCTCTGCGGATTCTATTGTGCCCTTATAAGCTTTTATCCCTTCCAGCCGCTCGCCCCCCGCGCTCATTTCTTTTCTTGTTTTGATTTAAAGATGCAGTGGAAGTACTTAGCATTTAGATGACATGCTGCTGGAGAGGTGTGATGGATCAGCGCCTCTTCAGAGGACTGAATTTCTTCGATGGTGCCGGGGCCAGTCGGTCGGTCGGACAGACAGAGAGCGACAGAGCGCAGGACGACAGGCCGGGCGGGCAGCGGAATACCAAGTCCGCCTCGCTGCTGCAGATAGCCTGGCACAGCCGAGGGGAGAGCAGAGGCTGCTGGGAATGCCAATGCGCTGCCCAGACAGCCGTCTCGCCTTGGCTCCTCTGATTGGCTAAACAGACCATTAGCTTCCTGATTATGATTAGCCGAGTCATTATCTACACAAAAGTGGCTCATTCACCAATATTAAGAAGGCAAGGGAGCTGTTTTCCTCCTCTGGTCAAGGGGAAAACTGCATGTTTTCATGTGTTCTCCTAAAGACGAATGTGGGAGGCAGGAAGTTGTTGTCCACAGAGAAACAAAGTGGAACACTGTTTATCACCCTGCCCCACAGCTAATGCGATAAAATGTTCTATCTGTGTGATGCCGTTGATGGAAGAAAGGAAAGGTCTCTCACTCGTTAATGCGGATGATGAGGTGCCCATTATCCGCTCTTATTTTCTGGTCGAGGAGAGAAGTGGCGTCCTCAGAGGTCATAAAAACCGAGAGAGAAC
Organism: Pagrus major; assembly: GCF_040436345.1. Lineage (NCBI taxonomy): Eukaryota > Metazoa > Chordata > Actinopteri > Spariformes > Sparidae > Pagrus > Pagrus major. The sequence goes on along the minus strand of NC_133221.1, from coordinate 25,627,116 downwards.
AAAATAACCTTCAGCTTCCGCCGTCTTGCCTTAGATATAATTGGAAGACACGCCATCTGTGCTTTTAAATGGACATATGCTGCTCTGCGTCCGAGGCCTATGTGCAGAGGGAAAGTTGAATAAAACGTTAGTGAAGGCTGGCCCTCTGTTCGCCGATGCTGACCTTCTACTTTTCTTTTTCCAGCCTTTGCCCAAGGAGCCGTCGTAGGATGCAGAAGAAAACAGCAAGTAAGTGAGTTTTATAGAATGTTTTTAATCTAATTTGCATGTGCAGACCTGCTTCACCAACAACATTTTAATTGCTGAATCTTGTAGAAAGCAGAATTAATAACTTTACTTAAAAAATATTTTTTTTGGGGGGGGGGCTTTGTGCCTTTATTATGATAGTGACATCTTGAGATTATGACAGGAAAGGAGGGAAAGAAAGGGGCAATGACATGCAGCAAAGGGACACAGCCTCTGTACATGGGGCACAGGCTCACCCAACTGAACAAACCTTTGTTTTGTTTTGTTTTGTTTTGTTTTGTTTTGTTTTGTTTTGTTTTGTTTATTATTCTTTGGGCTTAATTAGTGAGGACAAGAAATGGGACGAGAGAGAAGGGGGAGGACATGCAGCAAAGGGCCACAGGTTGGATTAGAATGCTTTAGCAAGGACACAGCCTCTGTATATTGGACACATGCTTGACCAACTGAGCTAATGGGCCTGCCATTTGTTTTGTTTGGCTTTTTCATGGCTTTATTGGTGAGGACAGCTCAGAGAGATGACAGGAAGGAAGTAGGATAAGGGAGAGGGGGGGTGACATGCAGCATAGGGCCACAGGTTGGATTCAAACCTGTCCTGCTGCGCCTAGGACACAGCCTCTGTATATGGGACACATGCTTTACCAACTAAGCTGGCTGCCTTTTGTTTTTTGGCCTTTTCATGGCTTTACTCGTGAGGTCAGAAAGAGAACATGAAAGGAGGGAAAGAAAGGGGCGATGAGATGCAGCACACAGATCTGATTGGAACCCTGGGCCGTTGCAGCGAGGACACAGCCTCTGTACATGGGGCACATGCTCTACCAACTAAGCTAGCTGCACTTGTTTGTGGGTTGTTGTTTTTTTTTCTTTCAGGCCTTTCCATGGTTTTATTTCTGAGAACAGCTGTGAAAGATGACAGGAAATGGGATGAGAGAACAGGGGATGACATGCAGCAAAGGGCCCCAGATTGGATCCAAACCTGGGTTGCTGCAGCCAGGACACAGCCTCCGTACATGGGGCACATGCTTTACCAAGTCCAGACATGATAACTTTCAAGGGAAACTTGATGAACAGCAGAGGCCAGGCCTCAGTTCTAAGTTGTAGAAAGGTTCAGTGCAGCTCGGACCTGGAATGCATCAGCCATTAGTATCTATCATGTATTTTCTCAAGTGCTGCTCTCACCACTGAGCTTAAATAAAGATCATCCAGGACTTGGAGAAGACACAATGGAATCCCCCATTTCTCCGGATGCAGCCACTTTGATGTATCTATGCAAGAGAATAAGGTGAAATCAAAGGGGGTTATTGGAAGTTTTGAAATGCATAAGAATGGAAACTAAAAAGCCCCACTGTTGTTACATCAAAGGAAGAGGCTACTTCAAGTGCCTGGGCTTTTTTTTAGGACAGAGGAAGAAGGAAAGCAATAACTGGAGGAAAAAGCAACATTTTAAAAATCACTAACAGATTCCTAGGATGCGCACCTTTATTCCTCCAAGTCGATATCTGCTTATTAAAAGTCAGCGGGTAAACTAGAGCCAGAAGCAGGTTAGCCCGACTCTGCTCGCAGGTTAACTTCACTTCCACAAACAATTTTCTTTTCTCTAAAAAACAAGGAAATGTATCAAAGATTAAACTGAATTCCTCTCCCAAGAACATTGACTGAGTATCTCTGAAGCTTTTATATTCTGCAAAACCACGGGCATTTGGAATCTGCATGCTTTATGTCTCCTAGCCAATATTCTAAGATTGATTTTCCCTCTTCCACCGAGAAAACAAAATGAATCACGCACAATTACCAAGGACGGGGAGAAAGGGGGAATTGGGGGCGTCATAAATATTTATTTGCCAGCCCTGGGAATTTGTGCAATTCTGTGTGGATTTGCCAACTCATATTTAAGTGTCTGAATGATTTATATGGGCAGCCCTGGGTGTCACATTTGTCCATTGTCACCCTGGATCATTTATTTATTAACATTTATGGATTTATCCATATAACATATTCATGGCAGAGTTGTATTATCATTCAAATGGATATCTTGATCAAATGATTGGCCAAATTAAGTCATTAAGTTCAGAATTTCACTGGAGGTGAAATCTATTCCATGTTGAAAGGAACGTACGAGTGCCTACACATATGGATCCTCCTCCTCACAGAATCATTCATGAAAATTTTCGTAGATAAAGACATTAAAATTTTGCTGATGCAAGAGGATTGGTGTCAAAGAAAGCGCCTTTCAGATATGGAATATGTAAAATTGCAGGTTTGATATGTGTTTATGTAACGGCTGTCTGTCGATCAGGCATGAGTCTGTTATGTAAATGTTCTGTATTGTTCCAACAAAAAGAGCCAGGTGCTAGCGCCATATTTGGCACCTCCCACACTAAAAGGTAGCAACTGGCGCTCCTACAAACAGCGGTGAGTTAAAAAATAACATCACTTCTCATCACTGATGGATATAAGAAACAATGTTGTAGCTGAAGCCTTAATTAATGACCATCTTGAGCGTTAGGGACGCTCACCACCGTGTCACAGTGTGGCCTCATTATAATTCTCATCAATTCCATCATTTATTAGTTGAAGTTAAAATTACGAGGGGTGAAACGTGCCAAAAGTATGGAGCCTTGTTGCCTGTTTTATAATATCCAAAAGTGCACAAGGCTAGAATGACAAGGCATTAATTTGGAGCTCTCATTTAATTCTTAATTAGCTCACATGCTGTATGTAAAGTGTTTTGCTGGAGCTGGCACAGATGAAATTGAAAATACAGCAAGGGGGTGCTGGTCTGATTATTATTGTGGGTTTTTTTTTTTCTTGCTCTGCACTGTGAGGGTAAAAGAATAATATCCTCAACAGATTAAAAATGGCTCATTCAGTGATTTGCGGTTCATTAAACTGATTTTATTTTTGATGTAAAAACAAATGAGAAAGTGCTACAGTGATGTGACACAATGCAGGTGCTGCTGTGGAACAGGTGGGCAATCTGTGTCTAACAAAAAGGGGATTAATTCCCAAAAAAGTAAAGCTACTCAGAAAATCCTTTAGTATGGTGACTAAATTATTATTTATTTATTTATTTATTTATTTATTTATTTATTCTTTTTTGTGCATGCAAATGTCTTACATTTCTCTCAAGAGGGTGGAACATGTACATATAAACTATTCTTAATGCATTTTTAACCATAAAGTTTAAGCTGCTCAACACTTTTTGATGAGTGTCAGTCGACAGAAATTAAAGATCTGTGCGTCGTTTACAATTTATGCTTCGGCAAAAGGTTTCAGTCGTCTCTATGCCGCCCCAGTTTCATGTCAAAGCATGTAATAAACCTGCCGATCCACTAGAGGTCAACCTGTGAGAGTGACGGTTGACACGGTAGACGCATATATGAAGGTGCAGTACCAGCAGAGGGTGATAATGACAGGAAGAACTGATGTATCCAACTCAAAGACCCAGAATGTCCTCATCAGAAGGAGGTTGGGGATGATTGGCTGGGTTATTCACAAGACTTAAACCCTGGCAAAAGGGGTTCAAGTTCAAGTAGAAATCCTATGACGTAGTTATATTATGCAAATCCGTGATCTTTCCCTTAACCTAACCAAGTAGTTTTTGTGCCTTTATTTTGAAAATCTAACTGATGTAGCATGTTTGTTATTGGTAACTTGACCACGGAAGACCCCAGGAAGAGCGCCAGGATTTGAAGCCAACTTCCATAGTGGCCAAACTAATAAGTAATTATTTGTAATTACAACTTCATGTGATGCACTGGGCCCATCCATGGGTTTGGCTTGATACCGTGTTGCTCCATGGTAACCAGACACTATCCACCAACCGCTTCAGTAGCTTCCCATTCACACTGTGCTATAACTTTTCAAAGAAAAAGTCAGAGAAACATCATTTCTGGCGAGTGACACTCATCAAGCATGTCGAGTACCCAACCATACATCAGGCTGTGACCTATACTCCTTAATGTGATGGTATCGGATATGTTTTGCTAACCTAGTGAGATCATGACTGTTACATAAAATTGACTCAGGTGCCTATTCCTATGTTGGACCAACAACACATTCACATAACAAGGTGCATGTCTGACAGAGACTCATGAAACAATCTTTTCCTTGTCTTTTACATTCCTCCGCAGGTTCATTGACATCCATGCTACGAAAGGAACAGAGGCTAATCACTACACCTGAATATTGTGTTCATTCACCACCGAGGCTCCTAAACTTTACACCAGGCTTGACCTTCAGTTAAAAAAACAAACAAAAAAAGAAGAACCCAGAGCTTCTCCAGTCACCACAGCGAGTGAAAGACTCTCGGCAGACACTTCTGAGAACTCTGAGATGTCTCAACTGAGCAGCATGGTACACCATCGGCATTAAATCTTCACCGCAGCCAAATTCATGGACACATCATAGAGCAAAATTCCTGTGAGGAACTATTATCAACAGGGCAGAGGAATATTCATTGAAGTACATTACCTTTTTTCCCCCATCTTTGTCATCAAACGTCAGGTCTGCAGGGGACGGCTCCTTGAAGAGTTTTCGGACCTTTGTGGCTTGATTTAGACTTGTCAGAAGGTCTTTCAAAAGTCAGCCCCTTCATCTTCTTTACTATCCCCGCTATGAAGCTGGACAGGGTTATACTCCAGCCAAGCTTCTTTAACGACAGCTCTCTGCTAAAGAGTCGTGACTTTACCGAGGTTGAGCCAGGCCATATTGTCCATTGGATTCTAGCCTTTAACACCTTTCTCTCATTTGGCTGGGTGGAACTTTACAAGGCTGCAGCCGACAAAATCTCTGCATACATACACAGGACGGACGGTGTGAAAAAAAAAAAGTACTGGATTGTCGCAGACGAGATGATGGAGATGACTGACTGCCTTTCCTCTGTGAATGAAGGTCGTGGTGGTGAGATGTGGACATTTTTGACAACTTAGCTTATAACTTATGTTTTTTTATGTGGTGCCAATATAGACTAGAAGAGTAGTTTTTGTCAATGAACCTCACGCATCCTGTACACACCACCGGGAGCATTTAGCAGATGTGGACCCCTGGCTCATGTCTATACTGTGTGCGTGTGTGTGTGTGTGCCTGTGTGTGTGTGTGTGTGTGTGTGTGTGTGTGTGTGTGTGTGTGTGTGTGTGTGTGTGTATGTGTGTGTGAGTGTGCGTACACATCCAGAGATACACTGTGAAATAAGTCATATCCGATGCATTATTCATACTCTTGTATATTTTTGGGACACGCCCTGACCAGAGCTCACCATCTGGCAAAAAGAAGCATTTGTGATTTTACAAATGTTGGATCTCCTTTGAATCTTCACGGATGAATCCTGGAGTTGTCTTTTCTTTCTTGTCTTTTCTTTAGTACATAGAGATATTTATATTGGGGGTGATATATTATTGAAACTGGGGACAGATCTACGATATGTCACATAAGTTAAATTCTGTAATTAGAAATCGATTCATGTGTGATTAAATGTATTCAGAATACTTGTCTAAATTGACTATATTTTGATATGAAATGTTTTGGCCAGCTGGAAGTGCTATTTGCTGATTTTAGATGCTTGATATATTTGAAATTATGTATGTATATATTCAATTAATGTCTTTTATGTTCTGTGGGTCTCATTCCAAGAGAAGATGAAGAACAGGAGGAGCACAAGAGGCATTCCTCTGAGAGAAGAGGTGGACACAATAACACGAACACCAGTAAGATATTAGAAAACCACAGAATACAATAAAAACTCAATCCAAATACCACAATACAACAAGCTGCTGCAAAATCATCTTCACAGAGGTCGTGTTTGTTGCAGGGCGATTGCAATAGATTGTAATATATTGTACAGGTGTTCCTGTTAATGTGTCGACGCACTGTTTTTTCATTTCTTTGTACTAAAAAAATCCTGTACATCTCCATCTTAATGTATGCATTTGAGGATATAAAGAGAGCGTCCGCTCCCGGGAGCTGTGGAGTGTGTATTTGGCGTGTGCGTGTGAGTGTTTTCCAGGTCAACAGCGGTCTGTGTAGTGAGAAAATACCAATTTCCACCTGATCCCATACCTTTGATTTCATGCTGCCTTTATTTATCGCTTCTTTGGTTTGCGCTCACCGTAAATAAATTGTCCCTTTGATTTGAGTCACTGTCAACGCAGGAACAGCTGCTGCAGTCGCACACAGCATGGCAGCGCCGGAGTAGACCTCGATTTGAGCAAAATCTCAATTGGATTAATAAAGAACAAAGATAACAAATATCTGGACCGACTCTACTTGCAAACTGGTCGAAATATGTTTAAAAAATGCGACAGTAGGCAGGCATTTACACCAGCACATATCAAACTGCGTCTTCTACCGCTGAGCTCTCACGCTCTGGTGCAATGTGGTGGAGGGACTATCTGGGGCCACAAGATGAGGGAGTGTCCTTAAATTGTCAGACAGAGAAATGCCTTTTGTGGTCCTGAAATGTCTATTTATAAATATTTTATACTTACATTCCACTTTGTCCTTGTTTTGAAAGAGGCTTTGGTTGACAACTACGAAACTACATCTTCCCCAAACATGACACAGCAACAGTATCTGAGAGCAACTGGAACAATAACAAAGAAAGGACAGTTTTATTGTGAAGGCTAAAATAAAACTGGGTAACACTTTATATGAAGCCCATGTATATAATGTATAATGATGAAGACTACTGCATAATGTGTCATAACAGGAGCATATTACATTCCAAAAGTTGCCTTCATATGAGGGACAATCCACAGTGTGTGGGAGTCTGTTATTTTTCATAACTGCAAAGTGCATCATGAATTGTCCCACTTAAAACATGGCCACACTTATATGAAATATATGGACTGATAGATAGATTTTATTTTGAACATGAAAACAAAAAAATAAAAGCTTTCAAAAAAATCAAGATCAACAAAACGAAAGAAAGATCAGACCTATACCACAACAACCTATATAACAAATTAAAGAAATAATTAGGAAAGTACACACACAAATGTAAATATAAACTAAATATTTTATTATATTCTGTAGGACATTATGCAATGTATTAAAATATGTTAAAATGATTGGATGTAGTTATATCTGCGTGTAATCCCTAAACCCTTCTTGTTAAAATGAAAGATTGTCAAAATTATGTCACCTTCAGTAATGTTGAAACACTTTCAGTTAATTAATCCTAATCAATTAAAGACGATTACTCAAAAATGTGCTATTTCTCTGCATGCAAGGTCCAGGGCCTGTTGCGATGCTTCCACACTGAGAAGTCAGCTTCAGGAAAACATCACAGGAATAGATTGAAGATGATGATCCGTCAAAAATCCGCAATTTCTCCGAGTTCAAGCATACAATTAACGAATATGAAGAGTTAGGTTTCCAATGATAAAGAAATGTGTTAACAGTTTCTTTAAAGCCCAAGCTCATTATGAACATACTTACATACATTCATTATAATGTGCCTATAGCGATATTAAAGCACCCAATGTCCACTTAGAGTTACTTATAATTACATTATAATGCACTATAATAGTAATTATAATGTGTTGTGAAATTATTGTATTGTATAGCAAGTAAGAGAATTTCAATACACTATGATCATAATAAGTTGGGATACTTTTTAGAAAGCATTATAAAAATGAATGCTTCATGCTTATAAATATTATAATGCTGCATTATGGACATGGGCTTCATGAAAAATGTTGCCAGAAATTCTAAATACATTCTTCCTTGTGTTTAACATTATCAGTTCTTTCATAAAAATCCCTCTTGAAACCAACAACTGCTGAAAAATCAACTCAAACAAACTAGACTTTAACAACTGTCTCTATTCTCTTTGTATTTAGTGCCAAGTTTCTTACAGAAATCATTAAGAAATAACAGACCTGTGAAATGAAGCGTTACCATGCTTTCTGTAACCATTTTTGATGGAGTGTGTTTCATGGTCGCCACACTGTCTTTACCGCATAATAAAAGTACTGTAGGTATCATCCGCTGTAAGGAATGTGAAAATGTAATACCCCAACATACAGTATCATCGAGAATATTATATGTTCCAGTCGCCTGTAGAAAATCGGAGACGTGTGGCTTCTGTATTTGCTGCCGAGCCAGTGTTCCCACTCAACTCCCACTCAGCAAGAGATGTTCTTTCAACGAGGCCCTGCTGCTGCTTCCTTCCATTTTGAATGTCTGCCCTGCTGTCTCAGGGTTTTTTTAAGTGGGCTGCTGTCAGGAATCAACAAATGGTATGAAGGTGCCCCCTGCCATCCATGGTACAGTACAGTATGTACACTGGATGTGAGAAAACCCCTTACTTTACCACAATCAGACAATGAGGTGCCATGTTGTAGTGTGTACGACCACACTCTGTGATTGCAGGTAGAACTACAATGTTCGTCAAACCTTATAATTTCTAATGTGATCAAATGTCAATATGATACAATCACCAATTAGCACTTGAAATTGGGAATGTGTCCAGTAATTCATGAATTAAAATGTTTGGATATGTATTTTGGATGGACAGACATACAGCGAATGGTGGTGTGGGAACAGAAGAGGGGCTATTATAGCTTTATTTCTGAGCTTCACACCTTCTCGTCAAGTAGCTTCGGCTTGTGTCAGTGTCAGTCCCAGATAGCATCACCCATCATGCCACATAATAACACCTGACACTCAAACGCTTCTGGTCTGCTCTCTGTTTTCAAAAAAGTAATTGCGTCTGCACACTTGTGGGATATTTTTCCGCACTTCGGTAAAGCCTCCAGGTGCTGGACGGACAAGTGTACAGTGTTTCATCACTGTAGGCCTTCGTCGTTTATTTCTGTTTTGCCGCTGAGTCCTCCACATCCACAATAGATCCCCGGCCGAGCCTAATGAGACACAAACAGACCCCCGAGGCTCAGGCTGACTTGCTAAACACAGCGTTGTTGAACAGCGCTGCAGTGTAGCGAATTAGCATTTATGCCCACATAAAAATCCATTTACTGATCCATTAGCTTAGCATAGTGCTAATGAGCTGCCGGTGATGACTCACAAGGGACTTTGGTTAGCAGGCGAATCGTCATTAAAGGTAGACAGTTACGGGGCAAAAGCTCCATACATGTAGAGAGTGCATGGATGGAGATACTAGAACCTTTTCATAGGTTCTTATAAGTATTAGCCTGTCGTTTTTTAATGGTTTTATCATTTTGGCCAGTTCTATATCTTTTCTTTCATCTCCCCTTCAGACGCTGCCCCGGCACCTGCATGCTGGGCTTATGGGAAATGAAAGTGCGGCTGTCACATGAAATCTGTTGTACCATCCCTCAAACGAACGATGAGGAGGTGGCTGCACGCAACAATTACAACCTGTCCCAGATAAGCAGAGCAGCACCGGCTGCAAGACACTTAAAACACGGTCAGTGAGAAGTAGAATACAATCAAAGGTACCAATGGGCCGAGCGCTAAGCAGTTAATACTCACAAAGAGATTTCTTCAGACGTCGCTGACTTTTATTTTCTTGGCCTTGCTCTCTATCATTACAACAGACACTTCAATGTCAAACCCAGACCTGCTTAGGTGAAGGTATGTGCAGCGCCGCACCACATCACATCCACTCGACGCCAATGAATGTGAAAGGCAGACAAGCATCTGAATTAAATGTCATTCACACCACAGAGTGATTTCCTATGAGGAGGGAAAGCAGGCGGAATGATATCAGCGGCATCTGAAAATGTTTCCTCACTGCCAGAGCCGCTCAGTCCAGAGCCCTCTGCGGTGTTTCCACACTGAAGGGGAGTCGGCTCCGGGGGGGAAGATGAAGGTATAAAATGGTCGTTTTGCTAGAGCAACACAAGCTAATTTATCATTCTCCAGGGGTCAGGCGACGCTCCCTTGGTTGTGAATTTTAATGTTGTTTTTTATGGGTCTTAATAAACTCTATTTTGCTGCGAGCGTTTATGCAGAAGAGCACAACATCCTTCACTCGGCTCATTTAGTGAGTCAAGGAGAGAGGGGCCGGAGCCAAATTTAACCAATAGAGTCATCATTTTCTTACACTAATAGGACACAGTGAGGTGAAATACTGAAGGTATTGGAAAATGAATGGGTGTCATTCACATGTTTTATGAAGATCCATGCTGCGGTGTCAGATTGGGAATGCTGGATAATAGTACTCATGACTCAGATGAAGTAATATCTCAACAGTAATGTCAATACTGTGCTGCAGGCATTTAATCATTAAGCATTATATACCGTGTAAGAAATGGGCAAAATTTGTTGCATCATCATAACTTTATTAGTCTAATTCCATCATTTCTCCTTGATTTCAAATTCGTTCTGGTTGTTTTTAGCATGAATCTATAGATGTCGGTCAGTTGACCGCTCCACTACTTTGGTCCAGACTGAAATATCTAATAACTAATAAATTTAGAAAAGATATCCATGGTGCCAAAAGGATGAAACTCAATGACTTAGGCGATCCCCTAACTTTTCCTCGAGCGCCACCAACATGTCACTGCTTTCAGTTATAGAGTAATATATCTCAATAACTACTAAATGGCCTGCCAAGCCATTTTTGCAGCAGTGATGAGGTTCAAATACCACTGGGGCAGGGCCTTTCTGTTCTAGTTTGCATGTTCTCCCCATGCTTGCGTGGGTTACCTTTGGGTACTCCGGTTTCCCCTGCCATCAAAACAAGTTGATTCTCCAGTCAATGCCCTTGACCAAGGCACTGACTAAGATCTGGAGTTGGTAGCTGTCAGGCCTGGGCTGAAAGGAGGACTCAGATGCAGAGCGAGAACAGTTCAAGCAGGCTTTTATTCGGAAATATCACTTATCAGCTCTTAAGATAGAGTGACAACCAAATAGGCTATAGAACTCTCTAGTAACTTGACAAACAGGAAAATCCAGAAATGAACACAAAAAACAAAACACAGAGAATATCAAAGCAAAACCAAAACACAACAGAAAATCGCTCCAAAGGGAGGAAAAGAAAAGGCTGAAAACTACTCTACTCTTACGGGGATAGAACTATAAAAATTTAACAACAAAAAACGCTCCAACAGAGGAAGATGCTTAGGCTATAAAATTATACTACGCTACACGACTGAGCTGAAAAAACTACGAAACAAAAACCACTCCAACAGAGGGAAGAAACACGGCTACAAAATTAAACTTAGCTTCAAAACTGAGCTGACAAAATGACAACAAAAAATCACTCTTCTTAAGAGGAAACAAGGAATCGAGAATACAAACGTGGGAGCACTTGGCATAGATCAAGGCAAGGACTGTGGTCATAGGCTGGAGGTACACGAATGAACGAAATACTCTGGCACAGAACAAAGGGAGACGCAGACTAGAAGACACAAGAGGGTAATGGGAAACAGGTGGAAACAATCAGGGATCAGGGGAGACGTCAGACCGGTGACACATGAGGACGAGACACCCCTCACCGCGGTGTGACAGTAGCGAGTACGTTGCCCACTGCCCCCTCGAGATTGGGTTAAATGCAAAGTACCAGTTTCACTATGTTGAACATTCTACGATATGTGATCAAATAAAGATTCCTCTTCTTCCTACAAAGATGATGATGCTAATGTGCCACCAGCTAGTTGACGTCTCCGGTTTGAATTGTGAATTGTCTTGACAACTATTTGATTGATTGGCATTAAATGTGGTACAGACAGTCGGGATGAATGAGTGTTGCCCCCCTCGGCTGTACTTTGCGTTATTGCTAATTAGCAAATGGTAGCATGCTAACATGGCAAACATTTTGCCTGCTCAACATCAACATGTTAGCACTGCCATTGTGAGAATGCTAGCATCCTGATGTTAGCATTTAGCTCATAGCACTGCTGTGTCTGAGTACTAGGGACCAGTATGGTTTTGTCAGGGTCAATAACAGTCCAATTTCCATTTTCTACTACTTTATTTTTTCACTCCACTACATTTATTTGATAACATTAGTTCAAATTACTTTGCAGATTCAGATTATTCAGTGTTGATAGGCTTGTGACATGTAACCAAACAGATATTAATAAAGGATGCTGCGTCAGAGCCAAAGAAGCGCATTTTTAAATAAATCGATCTTTTTGGCAATCAGACATAAACAGACAACCTAGTGTAATCGGAAGAATGCTGAATTTTGGCCCTGATAATCGGCCATAATTGGTCTTCCCCTACGAAAGAAAACCTCACAGAGCTGCTAGCATGGCTTAGCTTTACTGGATGAAGTGGTCGGACAACACTCTTTGAAATCAGGTGACAAGCAGGCAAAATGTTGGCTTTAAAATTAAAACAGTTAGAAAACCATACTATATCATCAATTAGAAAGACTGATGGGTCAGTCATCTATAACCCAGAGGGTATAGATGAGGCATTCAGGGAATACTACTCTTAACGATACACCTCAGAATGTGGGTTGAATAGTGTAGAAATGGAAACATTTCTCACTGACTTAAACCGTCCTATCTTAAAAGGGTATGAAACACCAGCTCTAGAAGCCAATATTTCAGAAAGTGAGATACATCAAACCTTAAAAGACTTCAGTCCTCAGGAAATTCCCCTGGTAGAGATGGTCTCTGTATAAACGTTTTCAAAGTGAACTGTCTCCTCTTCTTTGTACAGTATACCATGACATTGTAAAAAAACAGGAAATGCCTGTATCCATGCACATTACCAATATTTCACTACTGCCAAAACCTGAGAAGAATCTTTTGGAAATCAGTAGCTGGTGTCTTAGTTTTCTGAATAATGATAAATTAATGACTGAATTACAAGATTTATGGTGTAAAGACCATAAATAAATTTAACTGGAAACTCAACTTTTCTGCAAAATTTAATCGGAACTAACATAAACATTACCAAACACATTACGATTAGGATTTATTTTTAAAATAATTTACTTTGTAAATTAATTTGTTTAATTTAGTAATTTCGTACTACAGAAAGAAGTGGGATGAGTGCAGCTGCTGGAAGATAATGGTGAATTATCCCATTAAGTGTCACGCCGTCTCTTGGACAGTCCTGAAAAAGCAGAGTCGGGGGTCACATTTTGCCATTGACCCATTTACGCAGCAGGAAATTCACTGTGATGAGGGTATGGATCTCCACGCAGGCCTACTGACTTGTTTATCGAATTTTAAAAGGTTGAGTGGCACCATTTAACACCAGGGTCGATTCATCACATGATCACTTCCTGCCACATCTGTCTCACTGATCCCCAGCACTGCATGCAGACAATTAACAGGCCTACTGCTGAGGACTCAGTTGTTTATTTGAACGCTTATTGCCTTTGGACTCGACAGAAGCTTCTCATCTCAGGCACCCGCACAAAGAGAACCTCTTGATGTCACAGAGGATGCTGGGTGCTCATGTAAGGGAAAAGGCAAAGGTACATTTTATTCGGGCAACAACAGAGACATGACAGGCTCAAAGTCATCAGTCTCAGGCTCAGTCTGGATTTAAAATTAGGGCAACTCATAATGAGACTCAGTAGTGTGTATGGCCCCCATGTGCCTGTATGCACTCCCAACAACATCTAGGCATGCTCCATGATGAGTTGGAGGATCGGGTTCAGGGAGATCTCCTCCCAGACCTGGATCAGGGCATCAGTGAGCGCCTGGACAATCTGTGGTGTTACTTGGCGGCGTCAGATGCACCGATACATAACGTCCCATAGGTGCTCAATTGGATTTAGGTCAGGGGAACGAGAGGGCCACTCAATGGCATCAATGCCTTCGTCATCCAGGAACTGCCTGCACACTCTCACCACATGAGGTCGGGCATTGTCCTGCACCAGGAGGAACCCAGGGCCCACTGCACCAGCGTGAGGTCTGACAATTGCTCTGAGGATTTCAATCCCGGTACCTAACAGCAGTCAGGATACCGTTAGCTATGACATGGAGGTCTGTTCGACCCTCCAAGGATATGCCTCCCCAGACCATCACTGACCCACCGCCAAACCGGTCATGCTGGATGATGTTACAGGCAGCATAACATTCACCATGGCGTCTCCAGACTCTTTCACACCTGTCACATGTGCTCAGTGTGAACCTGCTCTCATCTGAGAACAGGGCGCTAATGGCGGACCTGCCTATTCTTGTGTTCTCTCATGAATGTCAATTGGGCTGCACTGTGCTGGGCTGTGAGCACAGGTCCCACTAGAGGACATTGGGCCCTCATGCCACCCTCACGGAGTCTGTTTCTGACAGTTTGGTCAGAAACATGCACACCAGTAGCCTGCCTACCATTTTGTAGGGCTCTAGCAGTGCTCCTCCTGTTCCTCCTTGCACAAAGGAGCAGATACCCATCCTGCTGCTGGGTTGATGCCCTTCTACGGCCCTGTCCAGTCCAGTCTCCTGGTATCTCCTCATGGCTTATGAGATTGTGCTGGGACACAGCAATTGTCTGTGGCCACCACATGCAAAACCATTCCCTTTTTGTGGTTGTCTTGCCTTTGTGTAACCAGGGTTAGTGTAGCCTTCAACAAATGCTTCCATTAATTAAAAAGTAGTTACAGTTCATTTCTGTTATTTTACTTTGTGTACTATTCCTTCTACCTGATTGGCTGTTACGTGCAGCGTAACAGCCAATCAGGTAGCTGCAGCGCCGTGTAGTGGAGAGAGTGGAAAAATAGAGAGAGATAGCGTAGATGATGCTACAGACAAGCAACCGGAGGAGAAGCAAACCGAGCAAGGAAAGACAGAAAAAGTATAAAGAAGCTATTTTTGAGGAATGTGAAGCTTTGTTTTTAAATTTTTGGAGTATTTTGTGTCCGTGGACATTGCTGGATGCTATGTTTAATTTCTTTCCAACAAGGATTTGGTGAGATCTTTTCTGTGTAAATTAGCGTATTATCTCTTGTGTTTTCAAGCTAAATGTGCAATGGAAAATGCCAATAGCTAATCTAAGATAAGAGTGAACAACTTTATGTTTTGTATTTTATGTTTTTTATTTGTATAGAGCGAGTTAAGAAGCTCCATGCAGAGGCATCGTCAAGTTTAGCCTCGCTAGTGGGGAGGACAGCCGCCATTTTGTTACTGGTCCGGACTGAATCCATAATTAAGATGTATTTACGTGCTTGTTCAGCTCAAGTATACCTTTTGTTAAGAAATATGTAAGACTAAATATGTTTTTGTATGTTGTATGTTGCAGGTTTTTATGTCAAGTTGAGATGATCACTTGGTGTTTGCCCAAGGGCAGCGTGGAAAAGAAGATGGCAGGCTACCCAATGGAGACATTGAGACATAAGAGTCTGTCTGTGAGCCAACCGACACTGGAGACATAAAAACACTGATTCAAACACCTGAATCTTGGTGGGACTAAACCCTCAGTAGAGGGCTGCAACAGGCAGTGGATTAATTTGGACTTTTCTTTCTTTTAAAGGATTACGGTTTAGAGTCTAGTCCTAGCTATCTGTTAATATCTACAGTGCTATATTTGCCTCTGCATTGCACCTGTTGTCACTGTCATTTGCACCAAAGCAGGTGAAATTGAGTCACAATCACTTGTGCTTTCTAAATGGACTGATTGATATCCCTGAAGTTTAACTGACTTGATGTTATACTGTGACGATTAAGTGTTCCCTTCATTTTTTTAAAGTTTATTTCTCTGTCCCATAGAGCTACGTTGTTGTCTAAAACATATTAAAAACACATTAGTGAGCCACACTGTTGCACCAGGTGATATGTTCTTTCATGACCATGAACTCAGTTTATTGTGACTGAATCCAACACACACAGACTGGCTGCCAAGTACTTGAACACCAGACGAGTGTTAATGTGCAGCTGAAAATAGTCCTCAACAAATGAACGATTTACTTCTGTTTCAGTAATGTTACACTACCGAGCTGTTTGAGGAAATTGCTTAGAACTTTGTTTTTACAAATTAAATTATATATTCGAGACCTTATCTTTAAAACATTCTTCAGTAAGAACAAATGGGCTCTTAATTGAGTGCCACAGGGAGGATGGAAACTATTGAGAGACAGTTCATCAGCCTCACCTTTCATAAATATGTACATTTATCATGGAAATTCATCAAAGTGCCATAATTCATATCTAGGTTATGTATTGAGATATAACCCTTCAGCCTTTTAAAAGACAGACTTAATAAATGAATGATTTTCTGAATACACTCTGATCAGCCTCAATTCTGCTGTTCTTCAGCCTTGTGATTATCAGAGATTAATTAATTATTCATCATTTTTCCTACCATTAGATTAACAATTTATCGCTCACAGTGTTGACCTGCTGTGATAGTCAAACCTGCATGAATGTAGTTATTCATAAAGATCTTTATTGTTCATGTAACTATTCTCAGTAAATATGGCTGGATAACCTCAGGCTGTCTATCCATTCAGTGCCTGTGTCCCATGACAGGTGATTAAACACGATCCATATTTGCCCAACAGGGCAAACTCCCTTTTTCATGCCTCCAACCAAAGAAACGAGATATCCTCAACTGTGAAATATGTAAAAGGGAAAAAAAAATGTCTGTCATTGCAAGCAGTCTGTCATTGCCAGTCTTGATTAGCTCAAACTCTGCTGAGCTCAGTGTACTGTCCCAGCCCTCCTGACTCAAAGTCGAGGTCCTCTGGGTTTTAGCTGTGACAGATTGAGGGTGTCAGGAGGAACTCCCAAGGGTGTGTGTGTGTGTGTGTGTGTGAGAGAGAGAGAGAGAGAGAGAGAGAGAGATACACTGGTGTGACTCAGTGAACATTGAAATGATTCTAAAACAATTGTCTGCCTGCCCTGAGTTAAGTCATGTACTGTATGTACGTCATTAATTTATGTGATTACTTTAAGGGGAAAATAAACCATATGTAGCTCTATGTCCCTGGATGCTGTGTTCTGTTTTTCTATCATTTATTTAATGTATATAGTGACATATATTCCTGTAATTCGTTGTCTTATTATTCTGTCCATGTTTAAAAGATGTATTATCTAAAAAGTTCTTTTGATTACAAAGTTATGAGAATAGCCAAATGTTTTAAGTGTGCATTAATAGATGTTAAAGTCACATAATCTCTCCTAAACACATACAGTTGAGTACACAGCAGTTACAAAATGCATCATTAAGTATTCAATCATCACCACAGAGATAACAAAAACACACTCATGACATTTGTTCACAAATGTTGAGATGTCTGTGAATCCAGTACAGGTGGTGCATTACTCCACATCTCAACCTCAGTTAAATGACAGAAGTCAGCTTTGCACACCAACATTATTATAAACTGTGACAGATAAGAAAATAATTGTCAAACTTTAAATGGGTAATTACAAAAAAGTATAGCACACAAGCAATGTGTTAGTCTTTCTGACGTGTGAGTGTCAATGAGCCTGCTCTTCAACTATAGATAGGCTAATAGGTCTTTAGGCTGCAGAAAGCAACACAGATGGCAGGCCAGGCAGTCAGAGAAGGACAGAAATGTTCAGCGGACCACCAGCTTTAAGGCAAAAGTTATTGCAAGTCAATCGGACCATGCATGGCTGAAAAATGCCTCAGTAAAGTTCTTAAGAACAAACCCCAGTGACTTTACACTCAGGGCATGAACTGACAGTCTACACCTCTGAAGAAAGAAAAGCCCCAGTTACACAGGCTGTGTTGAGACAACACATTGGGACATTGGGATGTTTTAAGTTTTAAGCAGGAAAGTTGTTCCGAATGGAAGCAAGAGCATACACACAAAGGTAGTTAAAGTGAAAGCACAGCCACTTTATTGTTTTGAGGCTGTCAGAGTAAAATCTACGTACAGCACGTCACCTTGAAGGATGAATGCTGCATGGCTGAGGTGTTTAGTGTCCTTTGATTTGCAAAAGACGTCGGGACAAAGAAGAATTAGAAGAAGAAAATAGTATTATAATTTGTATCTGTTCTGTACATGCATCATCTAATGCACGTCTGTCCGTCCTGGGAGAGGGATCCCTCCTCTGTGGCTCTTCCTGAGGTTTTTTCCATCGTTTTTTCCCCCTGCGAAAAGGGTTATTTTTCTCAACATGGCAAGTTTGTCCTCATTCGAGTCGATGGTCTAAGGACAGAGGATGTCGTTCACTGTACAGATTGTAAAGCCCATTGAGGCAATGTGATTGTGATTTTTGGTTATATAAATAAAATTGATTTGATTTGAAGAAAAATTGTGCTGTTTCTTAGCCTTTGTTTCTTAAATCACACTATATCGCTCTCTCTCTCTGTTGGTTTTGTGCTCGGTGTTTTTATTTGCTACACATTCCTGTTTGGTTATGAGAACATTAGATTGTCCTCCTAAGGCCTTGTGTCCACAGAACATATTTTCTTTCTGAGTGCCAGCGTCTTCGATCAATTGTTCCAAATGAGAAGAGAGTGTAGAGACAAAGCGCTGCATACAGTGTCTTTTTTCAGGGCACTCCACCTATTTTGTGCCTCAGTTCTCTGAAATTATCAGAGAGGCGCTGGTGTTGTTAATGTCGCTCCTTTTCAAGCAACCAATCATATATTAGACGGGGTGGGACCTGTCACGCTTCACCCTGATACCCAAGAAAATGGAGGAGAAGCTTGTTCTGATAGTGTCTGTCTATCCTGAGCTTCGTAAGAGTGCTTAGAGTCGTGCTTTTATCACTCTACCTATTGAAAGCTTGTTTTTAGCTGTGTAGTCAACCACACAGGTGCTTCTGCCAAGTGTTCCCAAGCACGCTACCAGCACTTCTCTGCTAGGAAAAAAAAAAAACGTTATGTGGTCACAGGACCAAAGACTTCTTGAAGAATCTGTAAAACTATCCAAAGTTTGCCAAAACCTTTGCAACGAGATATAGAGGGTAGAATGGAAAGGAATAAGAAATTGAATGAAAGTAGAAAGGAAGGAATAATGTAATGATGGGGGAAAAAAAGTTTCAGCTCAGCAAGTGTTCACAGTGAAATAGGTTCATCATGTCTTCATGCTTCAGCACCTCATCTTGAGGCTCTGTGTTCCTGATAAAGGTTTTTTTTTAGTTCATTTTAGTCCTTACGGCTCCGCACCGGCGATAGCTGTGGCATTATATTTTCGAGTCATCCATCTGTCCATCCCATTCTTGTGGACACAATATCTCAGAAACACATTCAGGAAAATTTCTTCAAATTTGGCACCAACATTTACAAAGATGAACTGATTTGAATTTGGAGGCCAAAGGTCAAAGGTCAAGGTCATATTGATCTGGGGTCTGTCCCATTCTCATGAATGCGATATATCAGGAACACCTGGAGGTAATTTCTTCAACCTTGGCACAAACATCCACTTGGACTTGAAGATGAGCTGATTCGAATTTGGTGGTCAAAGGTCACAGAGAGCTCAGGTCTGTTTCATTCTCGTGACTGCCTGAGGAACACATGGAAGGAATTTCTTCAAATTTGGGACACAACGCTTTGCTGATACTGAGCTTCAGGTGTTTGTCATTGCACTATATCACAAAGCTCTCTATCAGTCCTCTGTACTCTGTACTTTCTCACTGGAAGTTATTCACTGGACTCATACATGTGATACCTTCGATTTCACTACGGACTACATTTACCTTTTATTAAACTCCTTTAAAGTCTTCACCTCATCATATGAGTCTGAACAAAAAGATGTAAACTGCACGTTAACTGTAGGAGGCACTAATTCTAGTCATGCAATGCAGTTGGATATTGTGTTTAATTAAATTCCCACATGCCAAACCAAGGACCAGGTAATATTTAAGCATTGAAAAATTAGAAACATTGTTTCTCATTTTTGCCCAAGGGGCCGACCATGTCCGTGTAGGTCCTTCGTGAATGAGTGATGGAGACTTCTTCGTTATTGTCCTCGCGGTGTGAATACATGGTGAGAACAACAGACAGACCTGGAGACACACATTAAAAATGCATATGGATATGAAGCTCCGGAGAGAAACACATGGAGAGGCAGAGGGAAAGGAATCTGTACATCCATGTGTTAGAGAGAGAGAGAGAGAGAGAGAGAGAGAGAGGGAGAGAGAGAGAGAGATAATGAGAGTGATTAAGAGAGAGAGACCAAGCGAGAGACTTCAAGGGACAGAAAGAGAGAGAGTGAGGGATTTTCCCATCTCTTTCTGTCTCTGTGGTGTTTTATTGGCCACATGCGGTTACGATGTCAGATCAGTCACCACAACTACACACTGACTCACTAACTTGTGTGTGCATGTGCGCGTGTGTATTATACTGGAAATGTGTGTAAGTGACCAAAACTTTCTGTTTTATGTCCATGTGCTTTTGAATTTCCACTCTGACTCTAACCACTGCACATGAAATAATGGTGTGTGCGTGTGTGTGTGAGTGCAGGAGTGTGTGCATTCGTGCATGTGTGTGGTTTAAGTGTGCGCGCATGCATTTCTGCCTTTGTGCATGATCTAATGTGTGTCCATTTGTGTGTATGTATCCTTGCTGCCCACATAGTATAAGTGTGTGTGCATGCACTTCTCGTCTTATGTGTGCGTGGGTTTGTGTGTGGTTGGAGGGCTGAGTGCACGAGGGCCAGGATCTCGTCTGTGAATCACATGTCTCCCATCAGTCTGACAGCATTAAGTCGAGCCCAATCAATATCCCGAGGGCCTCCAATCCCTGCAACTGCACGACACAGAGAGAGACAGACACACCAGACTGAGACAGGGTGAAAGGGGGAGACAAAGAGAGTGTGATGGAGGAATGGCTTGTAAAATGATGTATAAGAGCAGTGAGTCTGACGCTGCGTTCGTATTGCAGCTGAAGCGTCTCTGGTCTCATTTCTGTCCTCACATTGAACTCACACAGTCAGATGGTGTCTGAGTCTTAATTGGCAGATCAAAACTTTCGCACACCTGTGAATCGACAGCCGCATAGGAGAAGATCAAGAGTTGACAAAATCAGGACGAAAAACCTTCTACACACTGATCTCCGAACTTGCAATCAGGAGAATCTAAAAATGTTTCATTTCAGACCTTCATCAGTTTATTTTACAAGGCACGAGGGGAAATCATTTTGAATAGGTTGGTTGACCCACGTGGACCAATCAAGTCACACTATAGACACATCACTCATGATCAAACAATATGAATACATATTAACTGTATGTAATCACTTCATGGCATCATAGGCCTACAATAAAAACATTAAACAATCTCTAACATCAAATATAGAAAAAACATTCTATATGTTGGTCAAAATGTTTATAGTCAAAATAAGGCTACAATAACAAGATAAATATGGCGATACAAATTTGGTTGGAGCTTGACAAGATGTCTTCTAGTGCCTCTCCCTAAACAAGGAACCTTGGAAAAAGAAGAAAGGGTCATTACTTCGCTGAATCTTGATTTGGTGCCAGACTGTGGTGTCAGCTGTATTGAAGTGAATGGGAGATGCATGGAGAAACACACTAAAACCCAACATATCTACGCCGTATGACTTCTGAAGTAAATGCCTCCAGAAAATGAAAGAACACACTTCAGAGAGGAGGTTAAAGACTACTTTTTTAATCAGCACGTTATTCATCCCTCAATTCGTTTGGGAAAAGCTTGTGTTCGCAGTTTAATTGCAGTCTGATCAGTGATATTTGGTCGGACCTGCCTCGTTTAGTCAAGATATTATTAGCCGTGTCAATCATTTGGAAAGAAATCAGTGGTTAACCAACTCTCTGAAGTGTGTTCTTTCATTTTCTGGAGGCATTTCTTGGTAAGATTTCACACGACGAAAAAAGATCTGAAAGTTAAACTTGAAAGACTTTATCTGTAAGAAACTCACCACTTCATGCTAGGTTTCGCTCTGAGCGAGTATTAGAGAAACAAAAGGATTCCTAGAGGCTTATGCATTCAAAAAGTTCCAACTACTGGTTAATCAGATGAGAACTTTTTTTTTAAAGGATGGGGAGAGATCCTCAATAAATATTCCCTGGACCTCATGATGCTCCTAATTGAGTTAGAAAGTGAAATTGTAGAACAAGAAGAAAGTGTTAAACAGAAGTTCGGAGCCGACTTTTCAGCCATTGATCAGGCTATAAGGGCTCTGTAAACAAATGACAACACAAGCTACAAACCAAGCTGAAGAAATACAAATGCAATACAGAAACTGATCATAGAAATGAGATATATATGACTGGGAAAACAAAGGACCACACGTACAAGAAGGCCAGGACCCAGCGGATTATCTTGACCTGCAGGAGAGTCCAATCAGGAGAAGCGCCATTTTCCCCCAAGGAAACTCTTCCTTGGAGTGTGACTTCACTTTCAACTGTGATTCAAGTGGTCTCTTCCACACTGGTCCTCTTTTAGACGCACGCAGAAAGAATAAAAGAGGCCGAGCGGTCATCTCAGAACAAGCCAACCTTGGACACACAACTTCACAAAGACATGTTAATTAACATTTCCTCTGTGGAATTATTATATGACCAGATATCACTCTTCTCCAGGGGTCTGTCATTTGTTCCCACCAGTGGTATAAATGCCTTTGGTTTGAGAGTGGGTTTGTTCAGGTGTTTTAAACAGATAAAGGAAGACATTTCTTCTCTTAAATTACGGACACTGTTAACAGAGCTCCCCTTATCCTTTTCAGACCTAAAAGTCCTTTTTTTAAACCATATTGTTGATTTCCATCCTGATTATACAAATGTGTGGTTTACTTATGATCCAAATCTAAGGAATGCAACCCATGTATAAGTTGTGTTTCATTACAAGACTCTTTTTTTTTTTCATTTCAAAAGTCAACTTTTGGTGTCACATGCCCTAAATTTCTTTTCTTTTTTTGTTTAAAATGAAATAATGGTATTCAGGTATGCAGAAATAAACAGTATAGTCATGGGAAAACTTATATAACAGAAAAATGATATAGGCAGAATATCAGAGAAGCAATACAGCTCACATCTTAACAAACAAGCAACACAAACAGGCACAACAGAAAATGCCTCCCCAAAAAGGCATCCCTGCTCATACCAGCCCTGAATGAAACTCTTTTGCTGGTAGTCGTATTTTTGCGGGGGTGTGCTTTATCATGCCCCGGTGCCAGGCCTTCCCTCTGGCTACGCCGCGAACAGTGCTGTCAGGATTGAGAAGCACCACAGTGACTGTGGCATGTCCTGGTCTTCCCTTGCTGTTCTGACGTAAGTCTCTCTCTCGATACCTGAATGCACCTTCTCATTGTCACTAGCTTCTGGTTCCTCGTGACACGGTTGTTTGAAAATGAAACAATGCATTTCAGTCATTTCAGAAGTGGAGTTCTTCAAGAAAGTCAGATTCATGCAAGTGGGTGTGAGCAGTTGCATATCTGTCACAAATTAGAGTGAACACGCTCCTGCTCAGGTTGAAAAATGTTTCACCTGAAAAATGTTGCTCTCAAGTAGAAATGTTTCTAATTTGAGTGAAAACTGATGTTTTCCTGAGGCTTTATGACTCCAGTTCCTGAACAGATGAAGACAATAAGAAGAAAGGAGGGAGGAAAATAACAAAGAACTGGAGTTAACTTGAGCTGTCACACAGACACACACTTTGTAAATATTTGAATTATATATTTGAATTTGCTCATATCTGTACACTAGGCTGTTTGTTTGTTTGACTGCAAAAGCAGTCCAGTTTTCATTAATAAAGAGAGGTGACTCAGCAGGCGGCTTTGTTTTTTAGCCCATAAGCTCTAAAAGAAAAATCACTGTGTGTGCTACAGCACCAAACGGCAGACAGACACAGTCAGCGACTAGCTGATGAACAGAACGGATCATTCAGTTACTACAGACACATGTATTTCCCTCAGGAGTTGGTGGAGACCAAAACCAGAGCTAAAAGAGATTGAATATTGGACTGATACTACTCAAAATGAATGCTAAAGTTGCTCCGTATTTGCGAAATGTGCAAATAGGCATCACTTAAAAGAGCAGTTTGAAGGATAAGGCCAGAATTTAAATTTAAAACATTCAAAACGAATGACATTTTCAAAAGAATGTGAAGAAACTGACAAAGAACTAAGACAAGCTCTATTGCCTTGTTAACTCATCATAAAACACACTTCAGTCAAACTCAACTCTTGGTTTGTCTTTCCATAATTACCTCTCAATTCACCGAGTAAGATGTGAAAATATTCCGGCTCTACATGCGTTCTTACCTGCGACTGATGTCACTGACAGTCACTGACTCAGTTACTCTGGTGATATGCTGCCCCTGATGTTTTTCAATTCTGGCCATGTTTTACAAATTACACCTTTAAAATGTGTTCACTTTCAGTAAACATGGTCTATGAAAACAAACAATATGAGGAGAAACAAAAAGCCAGCTTGAATGGTATTTGGGGATTTTCCTTCTAGAACCAAAAAGTGCTGAAATGATGAAAGTTGAATGTCGGCTTGAGTCCCTCACATGATACTGTAGCTACAAATGACTCAGTAAAACATTAAAAGAGATGGATGGATGGATGGATGGATGGATAGATAGATAGATAGATAGATAGATAGATAGATAGATAGATAGATAGATAGATAGATAGATAGATGGGAGTAGGAAGAGGGAAAGAGGCAGACAGATCAAGCATGTTTTGCTCTTTGTCCCCTGGGGGCCCATGTCCAGATGGCTCATTGGAAAGTGTCCTCCCCCTCATCCACAAGAGTCCTGTCTCTCATGCAACACAGAGGGCTTGTTATTCCTTCCTCGGTGTTCCTCAGTACTAAGGTCTGTGGTCTTTTATCAACAGAACCCGTCATGTATTTGATGCACTTTGCACTGAACTCGGTCCCAACCAGGAAAGCAACTAAGGAACTCTGGTGTATTAAAATTATATGTTGGAGCACAAATCAGCCTGAATAAAAAGTTAATGAAACATATCACTCTTTGCTCGTGTTTGCAGGTCTCTGCAAATGATAAGGTGGAATATTCATCGTTTGGTTCACAAATGGCTGAATAATTTTCTACATTTACATTATCAAGGCAGAGCAAGCTTGGGATGAAAATTTCAATTCCCTTCGTTCTTCGTTCTTCGTTCTTCGTTCTTCGATTATAAAAAAAAAAAGTCAGCAGTGCTGCTTTCCTTTGGGGTCTTAATGTGTTCTTCTTTGGCATGCAAATCAATGAGTTAGCAAAGCGGTGATTGGAATTCCACACATGTGGGCATTTGATCAGAATTTGCACCAAGATCCAATGGGCAAGTCGATCAAGGGTAATTCACTATGAAATATCCAGAGTTACGCTTCAGTGGGCGCATCTGGCCCCCGCCATTCATTTTGTTTAGCCATTCCAATGTGGCAATCAAAATGAATTAGCATGACAATTTTATTTCTGAAAAGGCTTAGGGCGGCCCATTTTTATTGATGAATTTCAATAAGGACTTGACAAAAGGTCCTTTGAAATTGACTGCCCCCCTCCTTCCACTTGACCTTCAGGTATCTGTGTCTCTTCTGTGTATGAATGTGGGCTCCATAAATGTCCATATCAGCCGTAATCATTTTATATCACCATCCAGGGCTGTATTAGTCGGACTTGAGAAGGTAAGCACCCGAGGTGATGAAAAGGTCTGAATAGATGGGGATAATAGTCATAAATCTCCCAATGTGTTTTGTAAGAAAGCTGGACTGCTCATTCTAATCTTTTCCTCAGTTTGTCAGGAGGGTTAATACATTGTAATTTAAGTGATTAATGGTCAGTTTCCAACAGTAATACAGGTGATATAGGTATATAAAATATCACTTCTAGTTCTGGTATGGATAAGGTGCAGCATGTAGCAAGAAGAGCCACAGGTGATTATACAACCTGCTAACTCTCATACTGTAGTCCAAAGGTTCAAAAAGGCTTTCATACACTGGATCCTCAAATACATCCTTTGGATCCTTTGATCCTTTTTTAACGCAAAAAAAGAAACATAAAAACATCCACTTCTGAATGTCATAAACTACTTTTTTTCTGTTGTTGTGTTTGCCTTAAGCCCATTGAAACTTGACACCTTGGAATTTGAAGCACTTTATAATGAGAGTCCCAAACAACTAAAGCAAGAAGATTGTTCAATTCAATTGTGCAACGTTCTACACTGATCAACAGAAAATGTGCCATCAACAATTTTAATAATTGATTCAATGTTTCATTTATCAAGCAAACATTTGCAGATTCCAATTCTAATGTGAGGATCAGCTGGTTCTCTGTTCAGGTCAATTTAGAAAAAGGCTATACAGCCGTGATATCAGCTCTGTGAGGCTGTACTTAGGATGTTTAGCCAGTATAATGTTCAACATCTTGGTTTAGCATGTTAGCACTGAACAATATACATTTGAGTAGTGTGGTCACTATATTGGCATTTCTAACTTCGTTACACTACCTTAAAAAAAAAAATTGATATTCAATACCATGTTCAACAAAACACAGGGAAATGTTGACATACCACTGAGGGTGTAAAATGTTGGATTACTATCAAAAGATAAATATAACTAGGCTTTAATAATTTGATTTCTGGAGCAGGTGGAGCTGTCCGGACACTGCAGCGGCGCATGTGTCAACTCGCTGTTGAAGAGGAGAGCGAAAAAACCAAGCCAGTACTGGTGCATTGATACTGCCAAAAAATGAGTAATGAAACTGTTTCAAATATTGTGAATCAATACGCATCAGTATTTTTTTACATTTCTGAGAACACTACATCTGAGGCTGATGGGAATCATTAGTTTGGCAAGCTGTACATATTTTATAGATCAGTGTGTTGAACAAATTAAAATTCTGCCCTGATGAATTATTAAAATGTATCCTGACCGGAGCATGAATATCTGTACAGATTACATGGCAATCCTTCCAACAGTTGTTGAGACATTTCGCCAAGACATCCTACTGTATCTCAATCCGCTGGTGGTACTGAGGAAATATCAGGGGGCCACTGAGTCATTAGGGTGTAGCATCTGGGAATCATGAAAGTCTATCATCTAGTAGAGGTTAAGATATTATATGTGAGAATTTTGGCCTGATGTCGCCACTCCATTAAATATCAGGTGATCACCAAAAAGTCATACTGATTTGTCATTCATCATCATCTAGAGCAGGGGTCAGCAACCTTTACTATCAAAAGAGCCATTTTAGCCGTCCCTCGCCAAAAAAATCTGTCTGGAGCCGCAAAACATATTTGTGCCTTATGATGAAGGTAACACAGTCTAGAAAGTCTAAATTAGCCTAAGAAGATTATTAATAGGCCTAAATGAGCATTCATTCATATTTTCACATCATGTGGCAACTCTGCAGTGGGCTAGTTATGCTCACAGTATAAGGTACTTGAACTTTGCATTTCCATTTCAATGATGCCATGTTTTGGTGCATTATGAAATAAAAGAACTAGCCTACAATAAATAGAAATAGAGTAGCAATACAGAGCTATATATGCAGACCTACTTAAGTCCTCCCTGTGTTTGTGAAAATGTACAAAATAAAAGGTAGCCTCATTTGATAATAAATAAAACACGTAGCGGCAGCCTAGATTTGAAAACACAGGACAGTTTAAATTTATTTTAGTCCATTTCGGTTAATCCTTCTTTTTTTATCCTCAGCCACATACAGCAATCAACCCTCGGGCTTGAGCATAAAACACAATCATATTAACTCAGGATCATTCAATTAATCACAACTTGATAGAACAGATACAATTCTGTGTGTAGGCTACGCATTTTTACTGTCGGAGAATGTAAGGCCTAAAAATGTGATGATGATAAAAAAAAAAAATAATATTATTCATTTCCATGTAAAATGTCAAAGCCACAGGGAGCCACTGCAGAGGGGCAAAAGAGCTGCATGCGGCTCCAGAGCCACAGGTTGCAGACCCCTGATCTAGAGGGATTATCTGTACAAGATTACATGGCAGTCCATTCAACAGTTGTTGAGATAATTCAGTTTAGTGGATTGACCAAGTAATCGACATTGCTGTTCATAAAGCCAGTTGTATTAGTCGTTGAATTTTCATTTAAAGGGATAGTTCGGTTCTTTTGATGTGGGCTTGTATGAGGTACTTATCCCTAGTCAGTGTATTACCTGCAGTAGAAGGTCGTCAGCTCTCCCCCTGTGTGGAGAGGAAGCAGCGCGTAGTCCCAGCAGGAAACAGAGCATTGTACTGCTGTAAACTCGACCAGCAGCAAGACGTATTTTAGCCACCTAAAATAAATCGCACCTAAAAAACATATATTCGTTTAAGTGAAAATGTTTTGTGCTTTACGTTGCTGTCAAACAGCCTTGGCACCACATTCCCTCAACCACTGCACCACACACACACAGGAAGTATTTGTAGAAATACCAACGTACGTGTTCCTGCTGGTTCGGTTTACAGCAGTACAATGCTCGGCTTCCTGCTGCCGCTACCCGCTGCTTCTCCACACAGGGGGAGAGCTGAAGATCATCTATGGTGGGTAATACACTGACTAGGGATAAGTACTTCATACAACCCAACATCAAAAGACCCCAACCATCACCTTTAAAACCACCTCATGGTGGTGTGAGAGGACAAAAGTCCTGGGGGTCATCAAAGTCGATAGGATTCATCCTTTGAGGAACATGAATGTCTGTAAGAGATTTCATGGCAATGCATCCAATATTTTTTTAGTTATTTCTGTTTGGACCTTGGCTGACCGACCAACCAACCGAAAGATATTGACATCCATAAAGCAGCGCCACTAGTTTGGCTAAAAAGAGGAATGCATGAATCGAAAATGAAAATCATCGTTAGTCGCAGCTATACTCTTCAGAATATCAGGCGAGATCATGTGTACAGAAGTCATTGTTACCTCAGAATACATACAGGACTATTCAGACCTGCTGCATTAGCCAGAACTTTACTCTGAGAGCTTCCGTGGCCCAAACCTTCAGCGCTCATTAGAAAATCATAAACTGCATGACTCCACCACCAACAAAGCAGCGTAGCCCAGCAGAGCAGCTCCTCAAACATGCCTGGAAGTGTAACAG
This sequence comes from Pagrus major, assembly GCF_040436345.1. Taxonomy (NCBI): domain Eukaryota; kingdom Metazoa; phylum Chordata; class Actinopteri; order Spariformes; family Sparidae; genus Pagrus; species Pagrus major. The sequence continues at coordinate 25,598,026 of NC_133221.1, read as the reverse complement.
CGAGCAAAATGTACATTCCAATCTTGCATCAACACAGCTAGACGGGCATTATTTATGGTGCCTCCCGCCAGGACCTGTCAACAGCATAACTGCAGGCATGCTGCTACAGGTTGTTAGGGTTTTCCAGTGATAAACCGAGGGGGAGCCGACGCCCTGGGATCCTTTGCACTACCACCATCTCCGCTATCATCAAAGAGCAGCTGGCGTTTGATCTGGCCTGGATCAAAAGGTGAAGGACAGAACTGTCCTGCGGTGCTACAAGAGAGCACCGCAGTGTCATGCAGGGATAGATAGAGACTGTAGAGGGGGAACCAAGTGGAGGCTGGTATAATTGAGACCAAGGGGAGTCCATCTTGGGTCCTTGGGGGATTTCCCAAAAGGCCTCATCTGTGTTCCTTCAAAGGCAAAAGCTACATGTCACTCTTCTCACAGATCTTTATCCTCCACAACCCTTGAATCCAAGCAGAATCACATCATTATCATAGGGAAGTAAAGAGGACTGGAGGGGTGGAAGCTCTAACAAGTAGGCGACTGCCCCTCATTGGTTTTCCACAAGAGGGTTCTTAACCGACATCTGAGTAGAACATTTTTTTCTCCTTTTTTCAATCTCAACTCTGTTTGGGTCCGACTGGCTTTGTTCTATTGATGTTCGATGGCTAAGGAAGTAGCTTTTGGCCCTAATCATTTGAAAGCACATCATCGCCCTCCCAAAGGCTCGTTCTCATTAGCTTCAAAAGTGCATCAAAGAAAACAAAGTCAAGACCATGTGAAAGAAAAGAGGGAAAGAGAGAAAGAACAAGACAGAGGGAGAGAGCTCTGGTTTGCCTCACCATTCATCATCATCCATCTGTCTTAAAGGCTTGGCTCAGATCCCTCGTAGTAGAATATGTTGATGAGGAGAAAAGAAAGAACAGCAGCAAGGGAGATAGAGGGAAGGAGTGATTAGCAGAGTGAAAGGAGGAAAAGAGGAGGGGCACTGCATGAAAGAGAGAGAGAGAAAGGAGGGGAACCAAGAGGAATAGAGAACAGATGGATGAAGAAAGAGGGTAAGTAAGAGACAGACAATGTTCTCCATCAGATCAATGCTGCGTGTTGGAGGCCGCAGCAGCAGCCCTGAATGCAGAGACGCTGTCTATAGTCAATTAGAGGAGCTGCTTCACCTCCTCCTGTCAGACGCTGATTAAAGCCCCCAGCAGTCATGGCAGGTCTTCCTCCAGACACAGACAAGCTTCCTATTGCTCTGTGTTTGTGTCTACATGAGGTTTCATGGTGTGTGTGTGTGTGTGTGTGTGTGTGTGTGTGTGTGTGTGTGTGTGTGTGTGTGTGTGTGTGTGTGTGTGTGTGTGTGTGTGTGTGTGTGTGTGTGTGTGTGTGTGTGTGTGTGTGTGATTCAAGGTGTTTGTTTGTCTGTCAGAGTTGGGAAAGTAACTTGAAAAATGTTATCACTTTATAGTCAATACTATACTATAATGCAATCACATTAGGAAAGCAATTACTTAACAGAATAACTTAACTAGTTACTTTTCTGCTTATCTTGTCCTCACTGAGGTGAGCTGAACCAGAATTGTGTCAAGCTGGAGGACAGAAAACATTCACTGGTTCATGACGGTTGGAGAGAACCACAGCAGAAGTGGCTGAAGTGAAAAAACTTCATCCATGGGGACTAACTGGTTGACTTTGCAAATGCACTCTCTTAACTTCCCACAAAATGTTAGACAACTTTTGATATACCACAACATAGTGTAGTAATGTGTATTTCAAACTGTAATCCCATAGACTTTACTTAATTACAACCAGTATTGTGAAATCCACTTTTTTTTCCAGTACCTGAATTTGACTATCTGCTGATACCGATACTGAAACTACAGTTGTTTTTCTGGATTATTATTATTATTATTATTCTGTGTGAGGTTACAAGAGGCTGTAGTAAACCGCACAGGACTTCTTATTAAAAGATAAAAAAATATACATAAATTGATAAAGTTTTAATGTATCCCAAATCAATTTATTTCAAATGTAGGTTAAATAAGCTTCACAGACAAACAGGTATAGGGGAGCAAATTGCTATGGCAACTTCAATCAATTCCCCTTTACACTCAGTCGATCCAACTATAGAATCTGGATCGGTACATGGATCGGTGACGTCAGTCCGATATCAGATAAGTGATAAGTATCGACAGCAGATTCCAATATCGGACTGCATCAGTGCCAACTCTGACTGATGTCTTTGCATGTATAAAAAAATCCATCTTGCATTACAAGCCATTTTTTTTCAATACTACCATTATATTCTGATTTATTGTGGTTCCTTTCAAGATAAACACTGAACACAGTCGGCGCACGCTTACCTTTTTGGCATGTTTCACTTGTCCAAAATGCATACTGAGTGTATCTCTGCAGTGTGTGGCTTGTAAACACAGCTTGCAAAGTGACCCATCTCTCTCCAGCTCAACAAGACGCGAAGGTCGCAACCCTGTGAATGCAGCTGCCAGAATTCAGAGGAAGCTGTGCCTCGGAAACCTCAGGGAACTGCTCGGGAAAGGATGTACCTGAGCGAGCCTGAGTGATGAGGTGACGGTTAATATGCGATGCAATGTTTCTATGGGGTTGCCTCGTACTAACCGACTTGCAGTGGATCTCACTGCAGGTTCACACACCCACTGCCAGAGGGTTTACGGATATGTTTCAAAAGTAGGTTCAAGTACAGGCAAAGGGTAGGTCCGACCAGTATGGTCATTTTCCAGTAATTCAAAGAAGCTGGAAGGTTGTACGGGTGTCTGGTATGTGTAATGGTAATGTACTGGTAATTTCTTTTTGTATATAGAGAGAATGAACCTGAGAGTTTGCACAGGCCGTGATTGACATAGACATTATGTCAAAGCTGTTATATTTATTTACCACACTCATTTCAAGTGATCTGAAGAGACTTGTAAAGTGAAGGTCATCTTGCATATTGGCATTTGAAGAAAATGCAAATGTACATTTAAATACAAGACTCAATTGCATATTAAGATGATCATTTCCGCAGCATATTTTCTCTCCAGTGTGCACACGGTCCCGTTTTAGCACAAGTGGTCACAGGGCAAGCTGAGCGAAGTGCGTGTGATTGATTGAGAGAATGAGTGAGTCCGACTGAGTTTGAAGGAGTACGTGCGCACCAGTAGCCTCTAATAAAGTATTAGCAGGACAAGCAATTTGCTTCTTTGCCAGGCTCCTTGGCATGAAAAGAAGGACTTTTACAATAATGAGAGAAGCAGAAGAGGCAGTGGAAATGAACTCTTATCTCAACTAAAAGAGGAAAAGAGGGAGACTTAAATAGCATAATATATCAGCATAGCGCAGAGGGGGGAGAGAGATAAATAGAGACAGAGAGAGAGGAAAAGCTGATTATTCACACGTTAGCCCTTTTTAACCTCTGGTTAGAATGAACCAATTACACTGCAGGGGAACCTATGCTAACACGGCCCTGCAAAAACATGGTCTATTATCACACTGACAATTCAAAGGTGTAAGTTGAAGAAGTCAAATGCATTGTCTCACACATTTTAATCATAATATGAGACCAAACTCTACAAGTCAGAGAACCTGGGGATCAATCTGGAAAGTCATCACAATTAAAAATCAAGAGATGCTCCACTGATGATAATGAGGATGATTTTATTCAAGACACAGAGTATCTTTAAAGCCACCGACTGCCGAATCAAAAAATGTACTGGTCTACCTGGAGGACACCCTTGGGTGCTGTCACCTTTCCCAATTGAATTATTAATGCTTCCAATTTTACGTTTAGTCTAAACCCCTTTAGAAAGAACCACTTTCTTTGGAGATAAAAGTAAAACTAAAAGTCCAAAAAGTAAAGTGTAAGGGTACCCACAACTACGGACAAAGTTGCAGCATGCTCACAATGACAATGCCAACATCCAGTGGTTTAGGTAGGTTTGTGGATGACTTAGGTGTATGTATTTGGCGGCAGATTTAGGGGTCCTCACTGAAGTTAGTTTTGATACTCTCTACATTGATTTTACATTCATTCTGCTCAGGTGGCGCCCAAAACGGCTTGGGTACTGTGCCTAAGCCTGGCCTGTCAGCATTCAAGCATTTGCACTAAATACAAAGTACAGCTGAGGCTGATTGGAATTAGTTTGCAATCATGTGGTGACTTACCAAAGAAGCCTACTGAACAAATTAAAGAGGATCAATAAAAGTTATTACAATTCATACTTTGTGGACATGAATGGGTGTGTCATATTGCATGGCAATCCATACAATAGTTGTTGAGACAATAATCTTAAAAGCAGATCACCAAAGTCAGCAGGCTTCATCCTCTGGGGGCCATGATTGACTGTGTGAACTTTCATGGCAACAAACCCAATGGTTGTTAAGATATCTCAGTCTGAATCACTGACTAACAGACCAACATGGCCATCCATAGAGCTATGCCGTTAGCAAGGCTAAAGATAAGAGCCGATAGTAGTTGAATTTTCATGGGTTGGCCTGCCTCTGACCACATAGGCAGAGTAGAGGAATACAGAAATGAACAGCATGGATTTAATATTTTAGTGATGTTCCCTCTAACTCGTTATTAGATGACTACACAGGATTAAGACACATCTAGATCTTAGACATACACCCATGTTTTTCAGAGCAAAGTTATGACCTGCTGTTAGCTGACACCAAAGAGAGGCTCAACTCTCTGAGGCGAAGCCCTGTATTTTCTTTAACCACATTTTATCAGTCTTGTGCTTTAAAATTTGATGCATTGAGGGTCTGTGGTGGGCGGGTTGGGCCAGAACAAACACTGGATGTGACTCAGACGAGCTGGATGCCAGCCTGCATTCAGTAACAGAGGACCACAGGCCTCCTCCAACACCCATCACACCAGGTACTGAAAGACTCACGCTGCAGGGAGCCAAGGAGGAGGGATGAGAGCACGAAGTTTTGTCCTGGGTGTGAAGCCAAAAATAACTAAATGTACTGCTGCAGCATTCTGCTACTTATGTCGCTTTGAAAAAGTTGCAGCTGATGGGGGGTGTGGGGATCTGTGTTTATTAAAAAATCTGGGGTGGTATTAATAATTGGAATCTTTATTTACACCCACTGGTACAGCAGAGGGTCACCATATGCTGTTTTCTCATCAGTAAACATAATTGGATTTTACAAAACAATATTTTGCAAAAGCACATTATTGTCAAGCTTAAACTCAGCTCGTTCAGCCTACAATATAATTAATGCGGATTCTGTCTCGTAGGCTGTCACCAATATTTTGGGATTTGGCTTGGAAAATTATGTCTTGTAAATCCAGAAACCCTCATAAAAACTAAAACAGTATTCAGTGACGTTTCTGCAGAATGTGTAAAAGCTCCTGTCGCAGTAGGTTCAGGCCTTCCCAGGGGCAACAAGTGCTTTATTGATTAATCCTACAATGAATATGTAGTCAAACAAACCTTATCGGATCAGATGCGGACTGCAGTGACGGCTGGATATCTGATGTTTCATCTCTAAAGTTCATCTGGGAGCCTCAATAACAGCTCCACACTACTACTGTACATCCCTTTGGAACTTTTTTTGCATCAAATACATATTTCCTTTGTCATCGGATGAAAAGAAATCTTTGAAAGTCGCAATAAAAAAAGGGGTTGAGCAGCCTGTGAGACTGTGTACACATGCAATATCTCATCGAAGCTAACTTTATTGTTCATTGTCATGGCAAGGATAAATGAGAATAGAAAGAAAGGTCATTTTTCATGTCACTCTTTATCCTTCCACCCTCTTTTGCTTCTTGCCGTCTCTCTCACTCTTCCCCTCTTCCTTTTCCCAACTTTTTCTAAATGCAATGCTTCACCATCTCCCCTTCTCCCTCCATCATTCCTCCTCTCTCGTCTTCCCCCGCCTCCTCTCCTTTTCCTCCTCCTCTCATCTCTCTATCTCTGTCATCATCTCGCCCCTCCTGCTCCATCCCTCCTCCCTCTCCCTGCCCTCCCCTCCCTCCCTTCTTTCCTTTTCTTTCACGGCGTGAAATGTGTAGCTCATTAGTTTGCTCACCACACCGTCTCACGTCAGTCTGTCCTTCACATCTCGCTGCACTGCTAAGAAGTCATTTACGCTGCTGTGTAGCTTCCCCTCCTGTCCCCCCCACCCCATCTCCCTATTTCCCTCCCTGCAAACCCCGCAACCACCAGCCTCCATATGGTTTCATCATCATTTTGCAGTAGCACAAGAAAAAGACATCCCAACCCACCCTCTGCCCTCCTGCCACCCCCGCCCCACTCTGAACACCCTGTAAAACAGAAAAATTTGAAGGGTGAGGCTCAAGACTTGAAGAGGGAGGGAGTGGCGAGGGGATCAGGATTATCCCAGGCATACGTAATGATACAGCACTTTGACAGAGAAGAAGGGGGGAAAGGAAAGGGAGGAGAGCAGGGAGGCGGAGGAGAGGGAAGGCTGGAGGAATAAAGCTTAAGCTGCTCCTGAAAATCATGTAAATGCAGAGATAATAAAGGAACTGTTTGGCATTCATGGGAGTGGGTGGTGCATCAGTAGGGAGAAATCTCAGTGAGAATGTTGACTAATGCCAGCTCCCTCTCTCCCCCTCTCTCTCCCTCTCTACTGCTTCAGAGCCAGCAGGGTGTCTGGGTACTTTCTAAGGAGGCAGTGGGAGGGTTGCAGGAGCGAGGCCTCGAAGACACTTTATGTCTTATGACATGAAAGTCAAATCTGCTCTCTGATGAGTTACAGCTGCGTCGTGTAACTTGTAACTATAAAAAAGTTTACAGCCAGTTTGTCGGGATGCACAGTGGTGGGATGTAACTAAGTACATTTACTCACTTACTGTGTTCGAGTACAGTTTTGATGCCTTTATATTTTAAAGGCAAATATTGAATGTTTTCCTGCACTACATTTAAAGGACAATTATAGTTACTTTGCAGATTAAGACTTCACATCTGAAAACTATGATGAGCTTATAAATGCAACACATTCCTAAATACAGGTTATCAACTATTTAAAATTAGCTAAGTTAAAATGCATCTGTAATAATAATAATAATAATAATACAAAATTGTATTTATATAGCTCTGCTCAGACGGTAACCTCCATCTCTCACCCAGACAAGAACACAGTCTCCCATCACCAGGGAAGGGAGTCAGATCAGCCCTCACATCCCTGCCTGGCGAGCGTCCGACGTGCCCATGCTGAGTTTAAAAGGGTCTCCGTCTCTGTACCACATGTCTGTAACTAAGCTGTGTTCAGCCTCAGAAGCTTGAAACAAAGTTAGCCAGCTCGCTCTACTGAGGAAGCTAAGCTAAGAAAACACAACACAACACAGCACAGCACAGCACAGCACACAACACAGCGGCTTGCAGAAAAGGAACACCGCTGCCAACGATGTAACCAAGTCTCTCTTGGAAATTCCAATTATACACATTGAAGTGTGTTTACAGGTCTTGGGTAGTACTGCTGCATATGTGAAAAAAGTAGTATAAAGCCTTTTGCGACTCCAGAGGAAGCTGCATGTAATCTAAATCTAAATTGATATCACTCAGTGGTTAGGTTGCATTGTGGGTGATGTAGGCACCAGGATTTAAAAGGCAGTCCACTGGTCTAGCAGTGCACTTCTGCAATTGATCAAATTTGATACAGCAGAATCACAGATAACACCTTTTTTATTCCACGCATTTTTCTTCCTTTTCAAAACCTGGTGCCTACATTACCCACAATGCAACCTGGATAAAGCCTTAACCCCAGTTTTGAAAAACCTGGACATGCTACCTGGAGTACACTGTTAAGAGCCAGGATACTGTGGCATGTCAACACCTTATCCGGTTTCCTAACCTTATCATAATGGCTGGAATGGCAAGAAATCAAGACTCACGACTCTGCTGAAGTTTTTAGTTTTGTTGATTTCATCAATTTATGTTCATGTACTGTATGTTTGTTGAGAGGACATAAGCTCTCTAGCAAAATCTTTACTGCTGCTCCGATTCTTTTTAGTGCTCCCTCAAAAAGCAGAGATCCAGCAGTATAACCATTTGCTTTAAACGGTCAATTCCTTGACTTTAGTGTCCCTGACCAAACAGAGAGTACTTGAAGAAATGCAGTTAATTACTTTCTGCCTCTGTATGTCGTAAGTGCTTCAGGAAAAGGGTGACAAAGCATGAAACACAAACAGCAAAAAAGGAAAACGAGAGTACAGATAAAAGCTTGAAAGAAGAAGATCAATAGAACTGAATGAATGACTCATGAATGACACAATGAGTCAGACTCAGTGAAAAGCAAATAACCAATGTTGACTAATGCACTCATTCTGATGCCTCTGGTAGACTAAGCTGGACTGCCAGAAGCACCTAATTAAAGGATACAGAGGACCTAATGTAACGATATATTAAAAGTTCTCAACCCTGCCTGCACGCTTCAAACTTATGCTTTATTCATATGCAACTCACTGTCCGGAGCGGGGCGTTACACTAAATGATGATGTGCACCCAATAAAGGGATACTCAGCATATTGCAAAATGTCAAGGGCAAGTTCTCCTTTATGTGCACACATGGGGAAGTTGACATTTTAGTGGCACAAGGCGACCACTCAACCCCAAAAAGACCCCTTCCACTCTTTTAGCAGAACCAGGGTCCATTCAGATTTATTCATGTTTTTCTCTCTCACTCTTCTTTTAATATTCTTTCATGTTCTTGTACATGTTTCTGTTTTTATTGCTTTCAACCACTAACCATGAAATATTCAGTGGATACAAACAATATACAGTCCATAAGACATGCATCTTCCCTGCAGAACCTTGGATTCTCGAGAAAATGAACCTCTGAATTGCTCAATCCATCGCTGTCTTTCAAGGAGCGCTTTCCTCCCTGGCTTTTGACGACAATAAGTTAATGACAGCAGGTTCTGCACAATAAAACGACGAGGTACATATATATACTGTATACGGTGTTATGTAGGACAGCGTGTACGAGACCACGTTACCTTCACTGTGACAGATGACCGTTATTCTGCTGTCTACCTGCTCAACAAAGAGGAATGTTTATGACTATTTGTGTGTATGTGCGCACTCAATCATGCGTGCATTCTTGCCTCTGTATGTGAGTCAATCAGAGCGGCAGTCTGCATTAGAAATAATAGAGGTGGAGAGCGCAGAGAGAAAAGAAAGCGAGAAAAAAAAACACAATAATGGGAAATCCGTCTCATGTGGAGTGTGTGTAAGCAGATAGCTATATTTTATGTAAATCTTAACCTTTCTACCAGTGCTGGCTATCAGGCTTGTTGACAGCATGGTGCGTATCTGTCCTGTTGACAAGACGAACAGGGAGACAGAGAGGGAGAAAAGAGAGAGAGAAAAGACCTGTCACCGCTGACTAATTACACTGCAAGCAAACAGTTGAGTCCTCTGTTTACATTTGGACAGCCAAGGGAGGCTGAGATGAGCATCATTAATCAGATTTTTCTATTGCATACAACCAACACACACACATGCACTCATAAGATTATAAATAGCCATCAGTCATGTTTTTGATTTGACATGAAGGACGGTCTTTCTAATTACCAAAGAGTTTGCAGTGATGAATCCCAATAAAGAGCGGGACCAGATGTGGTTAATCAAAACTCTCTGGGGTTTCTAGAAGCCAACACTGGCCTGCAACGCTGCAGTCAAAGTCAATGGGGACACGGGCCATTTCCCCCAAAATCATTTGCAAACTGTTCCAATAGATTGCATGAGATAACCGAGGATTTGATTCGGAGACAAAATAAATAGATTTCCCATTGACTCACATGGGTATTAACAGGGATATACCAATCTGTGACCGTCTCTCCAGAACTAGATCAGATGGAGAGAGGTTGTTTTTTTTTTTTTTGCTGGGTTCAAAAGAATTTATGTTTTCAGATCAGTCAAAAAGGCTTGAAGAAATCCTTGGGACTTACAGAGCAGCACATTTAAAAGGATGGGGAGTATCTGAATGTGAACAAAAAGGCCAATTGCAGATATATTTAGTTAATGTAATGCTTAATAATGTATTACAACCCTACAAAAAGGAAAGAAATCTTCCTTATTTTACTCAACGCTTGGCTAAATAAATCTCAAGTATTTGAAGCTGCAAATGGTAATGACACACTCCTCTAACTGTGATTGTCTATAAAGTAAATCATGTTTATTATTATTAGATTAAGGAACCATAGTCAACCCACTGTGGGTCATGAAAGGCTGGTTTGAAATATCCAATAGACATGAGCAAGAAGAGGAAAGGAAGAAACAACAACATCAAAGGTGATGAGAGGAGAATAAAGGAGGTACGGCAAGGAGAGGAGTCCCCTGCCTTATCGCTTTAGCCGTGGACCACTGGTCATGGGTGGCTCCAGGTCATCTGGCACTAACACACTGGGCCTCAGAGAGAGACACAACTACACACTTAGACAAGGGCCACTGGACAGGAGAGAGAGGGTGGAAGTGGAGGAGGAGGAGAAGGAAGAGGGAGCCTTTTAGAGAGAAAGAGTGAGTGTAGCTGGGCTGATGTGCTGCAGGGCGCAAGGCAGAGGTTTGGAGCAGGGCCATCAGAAGGACAGGGGAGAGGAGGGCTCGGATGGAGAAGGAAGGGGCGTGATAAGATCGGATGAAACTTCAGTGATGTCATGATAAGATTAGATGAAGCCCCAGTGATTTCCATGTGGACATGTGGTTGTTACAGGTAGTTGGATATTGTGAGGCTAAATAGCATTAAAATAACAAGAGGGATAAATAGGGGATGTAAACATAAAGCATCTTACAATTTACATCGTAAAGGAGTACAAGCAAGAAATGCATTGTTATTGCAACATTTAGCAAATTGTAACAGTGCCAAAAAAAAAAAGGTTCTCATTTACACATCTAGCAGACACAGAGCCACATTAGCATTCACTTGGAACTGTTTCTTTTATCAACCTGACCAATGCTAATCCAGTATTCATTTTCCAATCAGCTCTGAGGGAACTCCTGAGGGAAATTTCCGGCTCTTTTTAGGTTAATTGCTCCACTAAGGTCTAACTTTTTCTTTTTGCCATGTGGTGCTTGTTCATACCGAAAGAGTGATCAAAAATGGACCATGGAGCTGAGGGGCAGGAAAGTTGAGTTGGCGATTCTGCAGTATAGTACTTATGTAGAGGCTAGCGCAAAGCACACAGCCCCTGAGCCAAGCTAACCCAGTTAGCACAAAGCACACACCTATAGTAGTAAGGAGTAAGTGTTGCGCCGGGTAGCCTTTTCGGACTGAGGAACGTTTGTGATGGCTTTTTTGTTTGTGTTTATATGATTGTGGCATTCAATAGACTTGTACGTTTATGCATCTACTGTACTAGACTTAAAAAGCTAAGAGAGCGTGTTGAACTTAGCTGCAAACACATCTGCCTACTAGCCAGCAAGAGCTACGGGACAGCAGTTAGTTTGGAGAGAATTTAGCGTACGCTTGCTGGTTTCTACAATCATACCAACCCCAGCTTTGAATGGATCATGTCTTTGTCATGGCTTTGCCTATTTTCAAGAAAAATAAATTACCTGGGCTGCAATGTTTCGTTCAGGTCAGATAGAAGACCTTCCTGTTATGTCAGACTTAACCATTAGCTTTTGACTGGTCATTTTAAGAGCAGGACACTGTGTTTACATCTGCTGTCATGCCATGAATTTTTGTAACAAGTGCAGCCGGAGGGAGGCAACGGGCAAAACCAAAATAGAGCAGGTCACTCAAAACTGAGTGAAGGCTGAGACACAGTTGAGCTTCATTTACATTATAACACTGTAACATACATCGTGTCAGGTGACAGGAGGCCCCATGCTAACTCTTGAGAATTTTACTAGCTCATGTTGAGATAGTGTGTCCTGCTGTATTGGTCAGGGAAGGAAAAGGGTGTGTGTGTGTGTGTGTGTGTGTGTGTGTGTATGCGCATGCGCATGCGTGTGTGCTGACAGGTGACAGGTCTTCTGGGCCAGTGAACTAGACAGACAAGACGCATCACTGTCACCTCACGGCTGGTCTGACAGGCAGCCAGGGCCGCCATGACAGGCGTAAGTAACACGTTTTAGCCTGGACACTAACACACTGTGACATATGCTCCCAAACACACAGGCTGCCCACTCACCACTTACAGTTTCTGCACTAATTATAGGCACAGCGCAGTGTTTGTTGTGGTGGAATGCCAGTGATTTGGATGAAACTCGTGGTGAATGATGCCTCTGTTATATACGTGTTTCAGTCACGTGAAGCCAGTGTTGTGCTGAAAAATGCTTTTTTTCTGTTCGATAAGATGTCTCTAATTTATTTGTAATACCACTTACTGAGATGACAAATTAAAGTATTTGGCGTCGAAAGACGTTACAAGTCATTGGTTTCTCTTAATCAAGTTCCAATTTGGGGAAGAAAAATCCTACATGCTTTATTGTCAGTAAACTCAATCAACATGTATAATGAGAGCTAATGGGCTATATCGTCATGCAAATGCAAACTAAGGGGGTGGAAAATGCAACAGTTACTATACCGTCATGTGTATCATCCATCTATGGTGTTTAAAATGTGCTGGGAGTCATTGTGTGTCTCACTGTGGTAGTTTCATATACGCTCACCTCCGCCTGCCTCCCTCGACTTCTCCCACATTTCCCAGAATAACTGTTAACAAACTAACTTAACAATGAATGTAGATCACATACAGGCTTCACACAACTATTTAAATTATACATCCATATAATTATTTTATTAATCATTGAATAACCAGAGGAATAATAAAAAAAACATCACCAATAATAAGATGCAGCAAGGAATGTAATGTCTATTGCTAGTGGCAACCACTATATATATATTCTCTCCCTACACTACAGACAATACAGGCATTATAACCACTGCTGCTCAATGGGGCTTGATTTTTTTAAAACTACATTTTAATCAAAGGTTGTATTACATTGTCATCATGTTCAAAACATCTTGTTGACAGTATTCATCAGAAATAATAAATTTTTCAATAAAATGTTGTACAGCCAATCAGTGTATGTCTGTCATATCTAAGATGGCTGTGACTGACCTGCTGATACCTGAATTTCAATAAAGGTTAATATCAGTTAAGTTTGAGACTTATGTTATGTCTATAAAATCCTGCAATGTCTTGCAAAATTGGTGTGGGAGAAGTTTTTGAGAGCTCCACTAATTATGTTTTTGCTTTCCTTGATAGAATTTGGTCGAGACTGCATGTTTTACTATTTTTGGAATATTCATGACATCAGTGAATGTTGTAAAACACGTGATGTGCAGTAACTGTCAAAATCAGTGAAAACACTGACTCATGCATACACAAGGGAATTCCAGTTGTGTGCAATCAAGTCAGTACAATACATTAACATTAATGCCACAAATGGCATCATTACGAGAGCACATGGGAAATGATGCAAAGTTTGGCCATATACATGTGGATTGAACACACACAGTTTTTTGTTGCCGTGATTCCCAGCTGCTTGTCGAAGCTCCCTACGCTGATTTTGAATGCAGATTATTCTAAATAATGAGGCTTTTGTTTCTGAGGACACTAAATTACTTTACAGCTGTTGCAGTCTATACTGTAGTTTTGGTGTTGATTTGTTTAATTAGATTGTACATTTGCACAGTCTCTTACGTGGCAGGACAAGGCCTGTGAAACACATTTTTGGATGGTCAAACCCTGCAGACTATTTGTACTGTTCTAAATGAATAAACAACAGTCCCTCTGCTTGATTGTATAAAATGTGCTGTGCTTTTTATACATATACATTATTTCTTAATAATTGGGTACTGTCACTGTTTTGCTGACAATAATGAGAAAATAAACCCAGGAAATACAGATGTAGCAATTAGTCAATGTACCTTTTTTCTGTAAAATATTTTTATAGATGACGATGAATGAATGTGAAGGTATGGTTATTAGGCCCTGTGCTGCTCCAGTTCTGCTGTCTGGTATTTTCTGACTGTCAAACATTGTAGAAAACAAGAGCATAGCATAACAAGGACAAGACTGTTGACAGCAGCAACACACAACATGGCAGATACTGTCCTGTTCTGTCACTGATGGTGTCTCTTGTGATAAATTCAACGTGACTAGGAAATGCCATCATAAAACTAAGACAAAACAAGCAGCAGGGAATCCTGCTTGTTACCAGTATAGCACATGTTGGACAGGACTGGCAACCTCCATCTATTACATGGGTGTTATTTTTGTAGTTTTGCCCAGAATCTATATTGGTGATAGTAAGATTGTACAAACTAAAGTCAATTTCTGAGACTTGGAAACACAGCAGATGTTTGTTAATGAACCCTGAAGTTAGCAAACGTATTTGGAAGATAAATAACCAGAACTGTTAAATTATCATACAGACTATCTCATATGTGGATGAACTTTGACCTACTGTAATTGTCTTAGCTATACACATACAGTTTCCTGTACAAAGAGGGATTATTACACAAGTTTTGAGTGCTTTCACGTTCAGTTGTTCTCTTTAAAAAACAACCATGTTAAGACCATTTTCTAGTTGTGTTTTCTATAACCTTTCAACACTAGAGATTTTCTTTCTTTGACTCGCTGTTAAAACTGCAACCCTTGCTTATCCTTCATTACGCCTCCTTGGAAAGCTGTTGAACACAGCAGATTACGTCCAGATTATAGTTTGTCCAGAATTCTGCTGCTGCTTTCCTGATGGGAGCTAAGTGGAGAAGACAATCTAATACACCATTTTAACTTCACTTCATTGGCTACCAGGGCAGTTTAGGGTTGATTGTAAAATTTTATCGATCAGTACTAGCTGCACTTTTCTCCTTAGAGTACTTTAATAACACCACATTGTTGCACTGTTGCGGCAATAAAAGTGCCATTTAACCTGCATTGAGTATATAGACCGAGACACATTTTGTAGACATGAACAACTGTCTGATTATATCCCCTCACTCATGCCTCTGTAACCTCTGACACTATTTGGGTCATCATCCTCACAAATGAATATACTAGCCTGGTTAATGCTCATTATTGTCTCCTTTTTCCTCAGTCTCACACTCATGAATGAAAAGTCAATGTCCTGAATACTTTATAAGGACCGTGTGGGTCATTATGTTGAGGGTCACCCCAGTAACAGCTTCCTATAGCCCATTATTGCCCACCGCTCAGGAAATGCAGCAATTACATGCCATGTATACTATCAGAATTGGCTGCTTCTGCTGCAGAGACAGCCAGCAGACAAACAGTGGGAGAGCTGAGGTCTGTCATGTGCTGGCCAGCGAGCATCATTAATGAGTGGGTGAGATGAAACATGGCACAATGACATGCATGCCTCTGAGGCCTCGGGAAAGCGGCACCGCAGGGACTTCCTGTACTGTACGAGGAGCTGTCATCGTCTGGGCAGCGCACCAGCCTCATACGAGATGGTAATCGCTGTTTAGATGAGTGCTAGTGTGTTTGCTATTGCTGGCATCGTTTGTGAGCATGTGCGTGTATTACCCATCTGTTACCAAATGTTAATCTGTGACAAAACAAATGCAACATCTGCAAGGCTCTGAGAGTTATTTTAACTAATGTGTTTTCCTCTTCGTCCTCATTAGGAGATGGTCTGATGCTGGGTCAGGCGGAAGGAGAGCCAGGTGGCCGTCTGAATCAAATGGACGCATTTGGGATTGCAAAATGCATCTGAAGAATGTGATGGCCCTCTGGCTGGGCCCTGGGCTGCTGCTTGTGTTTTGTGTCTCTCTTCAGGTCCTGAAGGGCGAGTTTCATATTAATGCAGCTGGGTACACCTGCCCCAGTCCAGCCAGAATGCATCCTCCTCGCTCTCATTCAATTGCTGGCCCTCCTCCTTGTACCACATGTTCTCTTTTGTTCGGTTTACTTGAACTTATTTTACTTACTAGCTCTACTGATTGACTGATTGTCTATTTCATATATTTAGTCGATGTATCCTGTTGCCATTTACAATAAGTACACTTGTCACAAGAAAGAAAACACAACATATCACCGTCGATAAAGTAGAAACGAAAAAATAGAAACAATTTTCAAGCCCTCATCTGCAAAGTAGCTGCTATTTATCAAGGATACCTTAAGTACAAATGTGCTATGATGTAAGTGCTAAGAGTACGAACATACAAGTGCATATAAAATCTCTTAAGTCATTATCTAATCTTCTCCATGCCGATGGAAAGTCAGGTGAAGTTTCGAACTAAAACAATAAACAAAATGGCTCCATACATCTCGTCCGGCATGATTTAAGTCTCATAACACAAGTTAGCACTGACCTGGCAGCATCAAGTTTGCAGCTCACTAGCGATAGCAAAAAGTTTATGATGGGTGTACACAGACACAGTCTCCAATGACACTAACCAACAAGAAACACATGGTCAACAGCAGGATGCTGTACTTGATGCCACCAACTCTTTAAAGGCAGAAAGTTAAGCGCCGCACAGAAAAGTCATTGAAGATATTGCACACATCAGAACGGATTAAGACACAATCATCAGTGACACAGAGCTTGCAACGACACAGCTCACATCCGAGGTCACTGAATTGGAAAGTAAAGTGAAATTGCTCACTGAGAAGAATGAGACCTAGAGTATCGCTCACGTTGCTCCCACCTACGCCTCATCAGCCTCCCAAAAAAACTCAGAGAGGAGAGATTCTGAAGCTTTCCTGGAGAAATGGCTCCCAGATTAGAGCAGCCATGCATTGGTTCTCAGTACAATTCTACAATACTTGGGCCACAATAGAAAATGGCACTACATCTCCATTACCCCTGTAGCCCCGTCTGTATTCTGCAGGATTGAAAAGCCAGCTAAAAGATATGTCTGATCCAAAGTATAAGCACACAAGTGTCATATATCAGGTTTTACATAAATATGGGGAAACTGTAGATTTTCTCCAGGTAGAGGTGATCCAGCCTTTAGACTTTGGGCAGAGAGAGATGTTCAGCTAGTTACAAACACAGTTCGAACTAAAACAGCTGAAACTGAAGGCCAGACCAGAGCTAAAACATTGGATTTAACTCATCAGATGGTCAGAAACACAAAATGAATGCTAATGTGTGCTCTGGACTTGAAATAGGCAATTGCTATGTGAGATGTTGTGTTTAAGCTTGTTTCACTGCCTCCAAACGGCGCAAAAGAAATTCTCAAAGTTTTCAAATGTCTCAAAACTTTCACTATATAACTGAACTTGGGGGATACTCACACATACACAGTTTAAAACTCTGTGTTGTAGCTGGAAAATGGGCAGTTTGTTTCTGAGCTGACTCTGTTGCTCTTCAAGTGGCCAAGTAGGATGTGTGACAGTGAGCCAGCGTGAACAATACCAGGACCCTGAAACTGAAGCAAAAAAGAATTCATCCATCATTCATTTTATTATTTACAGCTGTGCTTTTCCTACTGTGACATGTTTGAATGTCTCTGTGAGAAGGTATTATAATGAAATAGCCAAACAATGTGCCTCGTGAACGAGAGGAGGGGTCCATTTTGTTCAGTCGACAAACACGCAGCAGGTTAACAGTCATTGTTTGTATCTACCCGTGCGGTGGCCACATCAGCTCTAGTTTTACTTGGTCACTTTACACAGCTACTCGTCCCGTCTATTTCTGTGTGAGGCTCTCTTAAAACTATCATCTTTGTATCTTTGTACGGCTTAAAAAGAATAGAATAGTATATAAAAAAGCATAAAACATCCAGATATTTTCTCCAAAGTAGCTCCTGCAGTATAAATGAAGGGTCTTGCAGCCAAGAAAAAAAATGCAGTGTGGCAGTATACCTCATTATCTCCTATATTTCTCTGCTTTGTGCCAGAACTCAACCAGAGTATTTCACAACATTTACAGCACCTTTGTGTACATAAATAATATGATACATCCTGTCAAAATGCATTAATATAGACAGAGATTAATATTAAAAACAGTTTATTCTGGTCCACAATATAATAATACATTCAAAATATCCAATATGTCCTTATTCACATCTATAAGTAACAACTACAGTTTTTTAACTGTTGTTTTTTCTTTCACAAATAAATGTAACGCCTGCTTTGTGAACCTTTCCATGTGGAAAACACAGTTCTTCCCCCTTGTCTCCAGTGTGAAGAATGAAAATAGCCTACATGCTTGGCTTGTCCTGTTCTAGTGGGAATGGTACCAATATAAAAATGTTAATGCCATGCTCTACCAACTGAGGCCCATGGGACAAAATATGGAAATTTCTTAGGAGAAGTCTTTGGGCACCCATTAATATCATTATCATCACCACTACTCACATTTGCATGCCAGTGGATGGTGTGCGAAAGCTTTGAGCAATAGTATCAGTTCACTAAACTTAGCAACAACGAGGACATTCTTTGGTCATATGTCATAACCAGCTGGAAATGAGAGCAACTGAGTGTAGCAACATTATCGGACATTCATTTCGGAAGTTTTAGCATCTGCACCACTGCTCGGTCCTTATGGTGAAGGTCGTGTGGGTGCATGTGTGTGTTTTGTTGCATTTGGATGCTGAGTGTATGGGTGTTCCAACCAGCCATCACCCCCGGAGGTCACTTTGAAATGGAATAGATTTTTCTAGATCGCAGCCAAGGCTGTAGGGAAGGTCACTTCATTAATCACAGCTAAATGCCACTGTCTGCCCGTCTCCCTTCTTAACCAAGCAACACCCACAGATAACATCATTGATTGATAATAATAATTAATTCTTCTTCGGCACAGAACGACAGAGAGTATCATTCAGTGGGGAACCGTTAATTACTATGTAAAGACTCATTAGGTTAATGCCATCGTGTGCTCCTGTGGCACAGGGGGCAAATAGATGTCTTCCTCGACCCGTGGCCTTTTGTGAAACAAGCCGCTTTCCCCCTTTCTCCCTTACTTCCTCTGTCTCTCCAGCAGTATCCATCAATGTGCTAGCCTACTTTCTCTGCTGATTCAGTGTTGGAAAATGTCAAGTCAGATTTTGCTTGAGAGGATTTTGGCAGATGGGTTGAAGCACAAATGATGGGGGGAAGAGCAGACACGCAGGCTCAGAGTGTACATCCGCACGGCTGCATGACTGTCAGCGTGTGTGCATATGTGTGTGCACGGGTCTGGCTTTATCTTGAGTCACATATACACCACCAGTCACGCCAGTATATCTGCATCACAAGCAAGAATAGAGGACATGCCATGTTATTTTATTATCTACCAATCCAAGCTGTGAGACGGAAGCTGATGCAACGTAGTGCTCAGAGGCTTTTACTTTTAAAATAATACTCTGTGACATCTTCACATAAATAAATGTGTCATATACTATCTCATTGAGCCTCTTTGTTCCCATTGCCAATTATTAAAGAAGAGTAATGATTCAACTCATGAAAGCTTTTACATCTGCTGTTCTTTATAGTCGATGTCTGGAAGATCTTCCCTGGGAATAGTCCCTCTGCACACAGGAAGTGATGCGTTTTACATTTCAGATTCATCATGTACAAACAAAAACACTTGGTATTTAGCAGGGACAGGCAGAGTTGCTGAAAGAAAAGAGCACCCCCTCCAGAAACTTCAAAATAAAATTCAAGGAAAAATGGATCACCACTATAAGACTCAGACTTTACAAAATTAAAAGCTCAAATGTGAAGTTTTTTCTGTTTTCTAAGCAGTAACAACATAACAGATTTAAACAGTAAAGACAGCCATGCCTAAATAAAGCTGCACTGGTCACTGATCTGATAAAATGGCCTGAATGCACCAATTCAGCTGCACCACTCAGCTCATCGTGTGGCCCTCTGCTAGGCGTTAGCTCCATCTTGTGGGCTGCATTTAAAACTTTTCCAGGAAATATTAAGCTGCAACCATAAGGCTGCAACCTGGGTGTGACGTCTTTTCGCATTTCCACATTCATAGCTTTTAGTCGCACAGCCAAACAAAGCTTGAATCAGACTGAGAAATGTGTGTAGTAGGATCAAGGAGCAGCTGATGCTATCAATCTGCTGTATCTTGTATAGCTCAGAGCGTATGTGGCAGGCTTAGCAGCGTGTGTTTTTGAAAATGGGAACATTATTTAATTGTTTAAGCATAACATAAATCCAAAGGCTGACATGACTAGTTACTTTTTGCAGCCTTTATAATAGAGACTGTGTCTTTCAATCGCTGTGTGGGTGATATTAAATATGCATTAGCATTTAATGATTTTACTGAATCCATTTTGCTTTACTTGACTCTTAGACATGGCATGAATATCACTGAATTTTAGACTGCACTATTAGGTTCTTATGAACGGCAACTAATTAGTTTAAAACAATTATTCAGCCTATATGGCAAATTCCTCTAGGGAACTTGCAACTAACACATCTGCCATACATGTTCTGCCAGAAGCTGATGTCAATTCACTCGCTAGAAAGTTAATAAATCCTTTGTGTTTGGCATCTCAAAAATTCTGAATGTCTCTGAAATTTGGCATTTTGCTGACATTTACCCAGATGGAGTGACAGAGGCCCTCTGTCAGAAGCAGTTTATGAAAACTATTTTTGGAAATGTCCCAGGAAGATTGACTCGATGCAAATAAATAGTGAAGAGCAAGTGGATTTATGATCAATATTGGCGACAGCAGACAGACAACAGATGTCTGTCAAATTTAATTTTTCAGTTTTAGATATATTAGCCTGCAGGTAGTATGTAAAGTTATTACAAAGAGCAATACAAAGCATCTGCATCTATGGTAGAGTGAATTCATTAAATGAAATGTATATCCCAAACTCCATAGAAGGACAGCGGAACAGTGTGGCTGCTGGAATATACCTAAAACTTTCTAGCCTTTGGTCAAGGTGAATAACAAGTTTTAGCTCATTTGGTTCATTTTACAGTAAGACTATAAATTGAGCCTGTGCCAGGTACTAAATTGTCCTTCGAAGATCATTAGCTCTCACCATTAATTAATCATTTTTTAAAAATCTTACTTGACGGAGCCTATCATAAACCACATACACGCAGGTTATATAATTTTTATAAACTGAAATCAGCTAGGGTTTATCTTTTTTATCACTATAGCTGTACTGTATGCGCTGTGGCTCAGTGGTAACAGAAATAAAGTCTTGGGTTTGGACCTCGTTGTCGCGAGACTTTTCAGTGAGTGCTCCAGTCTTCAGCCCATAGTTCAAATTTCCCTTATGTTGAGTGTCAGCCTGCGACTCTGCATAGACAGTTTAGAAACTGGATGAAAGATGGACGGAGCTACTGTTTACAGCTCTGCTACAGGGGGAATTAACTATACTTGCCGAGAAGCATTAATATTTTTTTCTATGTCAGTTTGGTAATAATCAATACAATGTATTCAGCAAATTTAGAATGCTGCCACATTTTGGCAGGTAGAATTATCAGGTAGAAAGTAAGTATCCTGAGTTCAGGTAGGTTTTGTTATATTTGTACTGAACATTGGAGCATTAGTTCTTTAAATGCTGTATTCTGTCTGAAAGTATATGCTACAGTGTGAAGGAGCATTCAATGTACGCCGAATATCATAATATCTCCCCATCAATCAATCTTCAACTTTTAGAGAGCTAAGATTAATTAGCTGGCTAGCGAGCACCAGCACCGTACATCGGTGTGTCTTCAGGTGTTCCCACCTCAAGCTTTGTTCCGTTTCCCAAACTATACTATGGTTTCAGTCCCGCTGGCTAGAATTTAATCACTGAGGAAAGTGATTTCTGTGACAGTTCCATATTATGTGCAAGGCACTTAACAGTGGGCACCTTCAGCAATTATATATGTCAATGAAGGACTTTGTCCCTCTCTCTCCCTGATGGATACAGTTATCCCAGCAGCGTACAGTGCACTTCACACCTACTTTTCAACATTCAAATCCAATCCCTCAACATTATGTCCCACCTGCCTATCCTGTTTCATTTTGAAAATACATCGCAATACGGAAGCTAA
Organism: Pagrus major; assembly: GCF_040436345.1. Taxonomy (NCBI): domain Eukaryota; kingdom Metazoa; phylum Chordata; class Actinopteri; order Spariformes; family Sparidae; genus Pagrus; species Pagrus major. Next base: position 25,576,127 of record NC_133221.1, on the reverse strand, counting down.
GCACTTTGACAATGCCATTTCATCTGGACCTTAACCTTTAAAATCACACTGCTGTGGCATGGCCCTTGCTGTTGAAATGAAAAAAAAACTGATAAGTGCTTTTTCCCAGCTATGCAAGCAGTATAGCAATTATGATGATTGACAATACAGCATTCACAGTACAAAGTAATCTACCAGGAACGTGTGTGTGCATGAACTTGATTTGCCAACACAGACGGCTAAGGTGAGGTCATCTGGCACGGCACCCCGACTGCTTTTCCGGACAAGCCTTATTCAAATGAATGAGTGGGCTGCGTTTTTTTCACACAGAGGCTAAAGTCAGTCTGAACATGGACTCAAAACTCACCTCAAATTCAGATAAAGAAAAAAAAAGAATGAAAACCTCAAGGGAGCAAAAGAGGAAGGATGCCACATGACCTCCTCTCTACCATGGAGACCTGGAAGAGGCATGAGAGAACACATAACCACAACAGGCAAAACTCAAGGACATCATTTACATAGAAGGGAAAGGAAACAGGGAAAGCACTGACACGGAGGGAGAGAGAGGGCATTGTTCACACACGAGAGAGAAGAAGTGAGGCTGAATCTCCTGCAGGACCTCGATGCACTGAGAGCCAGGGGAGAGAGAGAAAGGTCCCAGGACAGCTGATGGTCCAGCGTGGAGAAACCTTGGTACTGAAAAGAGAGGACAAGTGGGGATAAAAGGGGGAGAGGAACAGAGAGATTATCACACAGCTTGGACTCTCATGTGCTCATGGCTGTTGGTCTGCCAACAAACAGAGGGTTAGAGAGATGCAGTGGTTTTCAGAAAGTTTACAGTATTATCGTTGGCCTTGTTGACCAAGGTATTTCAAGTCACAATGTAAAAAGTTACACTTTTAATGCCTTACAGAGCCAGATTCTTGTTAACCTTTACAGAAGAGCAATAGAAAGCATCCTGACTGGAAAAATCACAAGCTGGCATGCACGACCCGGGACAGGAAGGCTCTACAGCGGCTGATTAAAACTGCCCAGAACACCACTGGGACCCATCTACAGAGTGTCAGTGATATCAGTGAAGTTAGATGTCTGCACAGAGCCCAAAGGATACTAAAGACAACACCCACCCAAGCAACAGTGTGTTCACCCTGCTGATATCTGGCAGATACAGAAGTATCCGCTGCCGAACCACCAGACTACGGAGCAGCTTCATTCCTCAAGCTGTGAGACTCCTCAATTCATCATCACGATCCATTTTCTATAATAGATGTACTGTAGCACAAAGGACTCAAACATAGTTTCACTTTTTTTTTTTTAAATGACATCACATTTACCTTGTAACCTTAATACAGAGTAAAGCCAAAATCAAAATAAGTCATCCTCTACCGTCTCACTGGCTCTTCAGACAGTGCTTTGGCTCTGGAAGCGAGTTTGGCTCAGAAAGTTGTTCAGTGTGTTCAGCGAGCAGGAGCTTCCTCGCATGAGTGGTTGGTTTGACCATGACTCAAAGGAATACCAAGGAATACCACAAGAAGCGTCCTTCCCTGGAATAAACAAATAACATATCTCAAGTGATACCTCTGCCCGTTACAGCACTCTGCACCTCTGTAAAAAGTAAGTACAACATAAAGGGATGAACAATCACTGAATTACTAATAACTTAATAACTAAACTTGCAAGACTCTTGTGTTAATGTTGTCATAAATAATTTCATGCCTGTGCTCCCATATAGACCTCAGTAAAAAATGTATTTAAAAAAACAACAGAGGTAGCCAGATAATCTATCTCTTTGAATTATCAAGTAAGTCATGTTAGATGGATGAACAGGTACTGTATGTGTATGCTAGAAGATATTACTTTCTCTCTCTTTACACAAAGGACTGCTTTTGTTCGATTTCTTTTAAAGTCAAAAGCTTGTTCTTACCTTTTTTGCCAACATGATGTGAGTGGCAGTAGCTCAAGTGGAAGGAGGCTCTACATTCATTTCAGGGTTGTGGATTCTTCTTTTTATGTGAAGACAAATGACACTTGAGCCAGTTGAGAAATTTCAGTCATCTGAAATACCTTGAATGAAAAAAGGAGCAGCGGTAAAGGTGTGATCGAGCCAGGATTAAGCAGGATTCCCCCTAAAACCTAACTAATAAGCTATTATATAATTATTATGTTGATAGATTTAATGATAATAGATAGGGCCTGAAACATCACCAGCCCAGCCAGACGAAGAGGCCAACCCAAAAGGTTACAAAGAGAAAATCCAGCCTCCAGATACACATAAGCTCTAGTGCGAGTACAAACAGGGCATTGTCGGCTCTGCCAGATACATAAGGCCAGCCCTCAAGGTTAAAAAGCACAATCCACAGACCAGATATTGATAGACCCCAGTGCAAGGTGCTATCTGCCAGACACAGAGGCACCTTGCATAGTTACAAATAAGAACACAACCACCAGATCCTTCTTTTTCCAGCTGGAGTCACTGTCACACAGAAGTTGAGGTAGTTGGCTCAAGCTTCTTTGCTCTCTGCAGGTTTTCTCACACTCTTCCTATGATTAACAAAAGGTTCTGACTGAGAAGATCTCCATCTTGATGTTCCACATACCGCTCAGGAATTTCCCAATGCTATAGAGGTACCTTGATGCTGAAAAACAAGAGAAACCCAGTGGGATCAGGCCACCAATCAGGTACAGGAAAGCGTTGACTGAGAGGAGAGGGAGATCTGATGTTATCATAATCATCATCACTATCACTGACATCATCAATATCGGTCCAGAAAGGCCAATCAGACCAGTCATCATTACAATCAGTCTCCTCATCAGTCCTCATTATTCTCAACCTCTTGATAATCATCTTCTTCAAGCTCATTCTCATCATCAGAGCAGACTGATTGACTGCCCACACCTTTATTATACCAAAGAGCAACCACAACCTACACAGAATATACTCTCTGAGCTAATGCTGCTCTTCCTGACTACAACACCATATGAATCCACCTTTGCAGTGACTTTCTTACATGTCGTCTTTGAACCACATTGTTTTGAGGATCAGATGCCCCATAAGCATCACTTCTCCAACATTTAAATGTTTAGTTTTTGTCTGTGACACTTTAAGATCCAATTATTGTTCAATGATGCTGTTAAATTTGGATACTGGGATGGTATAGTCTTGCAGTAACTCACAGAAAGATGGCCTTGAGACTGACAGAAGAGTTGCAGCTTCAGTAAAGGTGGTTTTCAGTCAATCTGTAAATCTGATGCCTTCCTTGGTGACCACACGACAAAACAGAGAATGACACTGGGAGAGAATTATAGATGGTGTGACTAATGAGCTAGACATCATATCTGCTCATCATTAATATCTTTCTGACCAAAGAGAATTATACACTGTGCTGTATATTAAATACAAGAATGTTTAAATGAATTAAATGGGCAATCAAAAGATAGTATGAACTGGAACGTGAGAATGAATGAAAACTTGGGTGGTGGATCAGTGGGGTGAATTCTGCTACCGGTACTGGAGCCCTGAAGTAAAAAATGCAAATAAAACACCATCACAGTTATTATCTGTTTACATGCTGGTGTTGTCATAAATATGCCAACTTGATTGGAACTGAAATAGAAATATTATGCCACACTGATTAAAAAACTATTTATTATATATTTACTAATTATTTATTTACATGTCAACATTGAATACAGTCTATTCACCTTTCACTTAACAAATTTAATGTGAATTAAAAATCAAACTAACCGAGTGCTGTGATGTCTCTGTGGTGGATGTTGCTGCTGCAGCTGGAGACACATTGCTGGAACCCTGAACTGCTGCCCCTCCAATGTTGACAGCTAAATTTTTAGACATGTTGGCAGGCAACAGATGGAGGAGAGCATTCAGAGAAGAGAAGTGACCAATGTCACCACAGTCACACTGACCACCTGAGGAAGACCGTCGAAAGCGCTGGATCTCTTTATTGAGCTTCTAATACAGCACTTACACTGAGCAGCAGTGTGAATCTGGATATTAGCTTAATAATGAGTTTCAGCAAACACCTTTAACATTTAGATTTAACATTGACAATACATTTAACTTTCTTTTTTTTCTTACAAGAAAAGTAAATATTACAAGGTTATATATTAAATTAGATATTGCTGGTCAAAGTTTTAGCATTCAAAAAAGTACACTCAGCCGTCCACATGGTGTGCTTACAGCCACAAGTTCTGACGTTCTGACGTTCTGACGTCCTGACGTCCTGACGTTTACTTCCATGGACACAAGAAACATATATTTAAGGCACTTTATAAAAATTGGCCCGGTCACCATCTTTTTACCAAAACTGTGTACGACTAACTGGGCAAAATTGATGCCCTGAAACCAAAATAACTGTGTTTTCAAATCACTACACAATTGTGAATATATTTTTCCTAGGACATTTGATAAATTGCAGTCATCAAATAATAGTTTTACAAAGATTAAACGTTGTGTGTCTCTTATCTGTGTTTGGCCAAAATAAATTCTGCGACTTGCCCACCTTTACTATCAGGCTACCTAGCTCAGTTAGTTTGTGTTTGTACTGAGAAAGCTTTTAAAGTAGTAAAGGCAAATAAATGAATGTCAAATCACTGATGCTACAGTTTCAGCATCCTTCATGTTAGGCCACTTTGTTAATCACTTGACCAAACAGAGACCGGTTTAGATCAGGTCTTGAAACTCTAGTAGGAGGGATGTTTTCTCTTCTAAACAGAGTACAGGAAGCAAAGTGAGTTTTGAAAGCCAGAAGGTTCAGCAGCTGGCCAAGTAATGGCTGAGTCATTGATATTGATCCATAACCCTCCAGCCTCCACAGATATATTATGGGCATTTTCTGCCATCAAGCAGTAAAAACCTTACTTATTGCACAGTTAAAAACAGTCACCTCATCACCCCTATATTATTTTAAAAGCTGCCCCAAAATACATAAGAGTAGACGATGACTCACATCCCAAACAGGATACAAATATGGATGAATACTGAATGTTACACATTTGAGGTTGATTACACTGTGATTTTGGTGTAAACCATTGCGTTTTCTTACATTTGCCTATTGAATAGAATAACTATTTATAACACTTTCACAGACGACATGGGACTGACATGAGACTAACATATGACATACAGAAAAATACATATTCACTGTCATTCTAAATTACATAATCAAGCTTACAATTTAACCCCCTGATCCCCATATGTTCTGACAAAATACTTAATGTTTTCATTTGCTGGTTTGCACTTTGTACTGATATCAATGTTCCAAATACCAGAATTCTGAGTAATAATAGAAAGCCAAATGTAGCTGATATTTGGAATTTAATAAATCTAATCTAAATTCAGTGGAAAAGGTAATGAAGTACCGAGATCTTTCATTATCACTATTACAGGATCCCATTCAGATGAAAAAGAAAAGAAAACAAAGTTAAATACACAAGGTCAGCTTAAATAGACTGCCAACGGAGCAGCTCCAGGTTATGTATCTTGATGAGACTGTAGATATCAGTGTTGATTTTCTGGCTTTTCAGGTTTTCAGGGAGAACTGATCTTTTACACAAATGTTAGCTACAGTCAAGGAATAACATTAGTCTTTTTTTTTTTTTTTACGTAGGCCAGTGTTTGTTCATGTTGGAACACTATAAACAGCATAATTCTGCAAGAGGTTATGACCAAAACAGGAGATTTCATAGCTGTGGATCATTTATTAATGTGACAGAGGAACCTGCAGTGTATATAGGGTGCAAAATCAAAATTTCAATCTTATCACATGTTTTTGTTCATGCCTGTAAGTGTGAATGTACCGTTGTAGGCTGCCATGATTCATTAACTTCTGGCAATGTACAGTAATTATTCATGACAAGTAACACCTACCATGTGTGGGTGGGAGCCATTCGAGTCATATTGACATGTTTCAGCAAGCCAGGCGTCTGATTTTCACACTGAGGGTTTGTATGGAGTTTACTTCATTTGGTTGCTTTCCACACGCAGGATGAAGCTTTTTATAGTGAAACTGTTTTCTGTAAAGGGAAGACTACATAAGGCTAACATGTTAACAGGTCCTCCGTGGTACTTAACGTGTTATCTACTGTAATACAGTGACTGTAGCGTAGTGACAGCGTAACACTGTGGTGTCGAGTCAAGAAAAAGTCAGGTTGAGACCGGAAGCAGGGTGATTTGCCTTCAGAATAAAGGTTTTCTTCATAAACACTAAAATTGTGTGACAGGGTACACAAATAGCACCAGCCTATGTTGATTAAAAAAATGCAATTGATTGAAAAAAAAAAAAAAAAAAAAAAAACAGCCAAAAAATTTAAAAATTTAAAAGTGGTAATTCTTTTTTTGACTTCTAAATTTTTAACATTCACTAGCCATTTGGCTGGTAGACAAAAACTTCATTCAGCATCCTCTTGGCCTAAACCTTCTTAAAATGAGTCTCAAATAAAAAGAACATTTTATATATATCATTTTATATCATGCTCAGTCCGTTTTGTGCAGCATGTTAGCTAGCTATTTGTTTTCACTCCCACACGGACATTATTTTGAAAAGCCCTAACGGAAGCCAGGTGTAGAGTACACTACCTGGTACTTGAGCAGTGTTTTGCTTCACCTCCTGAACAAGTGACAGGCGTACAGGGGGGAGAAGTTTTTTTCTAGCTTCGCCTTATCCTCTTCATCATGGAGGCTCAGGCGAATTTCTCCCGTGAGGAAATCAACAGCACGGTGTGGGAAGTCCCGGAGAAATACACACGGCTCAAGCAGATAGGCACCGGGGCGTACGGCTCCGTGTGGTGAGTGACTCGTCCTTTACACTGCATGTAGTGTGTGTCGTAGCTGGGACTGGACCGTGTGTGAACAGGGTTTATTCTCTCAGCACTCATTAATGTTAGCTACCCTGGCTCCATGCTGCCTGTGGCGGGCCTGGCTTATGTGCTGTATGTACAGCAACACACTGTCAACACATGATGACACAACTACTAACTCTCATGTTAACAAGTTATATATAACACCTGACACCTTAAAGCACATCCCAACAGCTTATGCCATGTGTAGACTGTCTCATAACATGCAGCTTATATGGGTTTAAGTGCACAGTAATAGAGGAGATGGAGTGCCAGTATTAAAGATGGCCACTTTGCACTTTGATTTCTACGTGCAGTGAGAAGATACAATGATTCATAGTGCAAGCCACAGAAACAGCTTATATTGCATTTGCATATACATGTTTAAATGCAATGTATAACATGGTGTATACATTTTTATTTTTGTATGTATATATGTATATTCACGTGTAGAAACATACACAGTACAGAAAGTAAATTAATTTAATGGTTAAACATAAATATATGGAGTCAGTGGAAACATGTTTTTGTTGTTGTGACATTCACGTTTGTTTCAGCAAATATAGGAAATACATTGGAGGCACCCAGCATCATTCAGCATTATTGATTTACACGTACCATGTTGTTTATCTGCTGACGAGATAAATAAAATCAGTATTGAGGTCAACTGAGGCTGCAAGTTTGGTTTCTAAATTTGCATAACATTTTGTTTGTGATATAATATGATTTATTGGTGATATCCCATCATTAAAGGCCTTTTGAAAAAGCTGTTTATGAAATTCCAAAGATGGTCCATTATAAGATCACTATTAACTATTAATACAAGTCAGATGTGGCTAATTGTGTAAACGCTAGTACAAATACAACTGTCATACATACAAGTTTCATACTAACATTATACAACCTACAATCAGGGCCGTTGCCATGGTTTTTAAAAATACTGGTCACGAATGGAGCTGCAACGATGACTTGATTATTCAATCAGTTGTCAACATTTCAACTTACGGCCAACTATTTTTTTAATTGTTTAATTTGTTTGATGAAAGCAACAAAGTGTAACTTCCTGGAAGGTGTCCAACCCGAGCTGCCAAACCAAAGCGTCAATATTTGACAACCTGGGGATGAGACTTAATAATCAACTATTATTAGTGTGTGAAAGTGAATGACCTTTTTGCCCTGCCATCGCAGTGCTTCTACTTCAGTACTGTGGTAAACCACTGGCACTTCACAGTCAAACTTCTCTATATTCTTTGCACCACAATGTTTTGACATTTCAGCATTGGTCAGTACATGTTTGTGAATTGTAGGCCAACAATTTTTATTATTATTTTATTTATTCAAGATTATTTGTAATTCCATTGCACAGCTGCTGGTCGACATCCTCTGAACATTCACTAAGTTTCATTCAGAAAACCAGTCACTGCATTATGGTCAGTTTTGATGTCAAGCCAGTCTCATCTTTATTTTTTAACTCATTGATGGTGTTTATAGATCATTTGTCTGTGTGCTAACCAATGACGCTTAGAATGTGAAAATTCAAAGTGGAGATGGTTCAACATCCATTATAGCAGACTGTGGTGCTTCTGCTGTTAGCGCTGCAGACATTGGCCTGCTACCACGGTTTTAAGCATCATATTGTGGGCGTTGTGATCTGTTAAAGGTTAAAATATCTGGCCTTTTAAAGAGGCACCATCTGAGGAACTGGGATCAAGGCCCAACACCATTAAGTATAATTTTGCCTGATTACACATCTCTCATAAACCGACTTGGGGGAAATGGCAAACATCGGAAAAGAGGGAAATAATATTCAGACACATAATCAACATTTTAACTGATGTATGTGTGAAATGTACTGTATTTATTGTTTATGTTTGTCTTTTTAAAATTGATTTTAATATCCCATATTAGTGCATCAGTGTTGTCCACAGCACTATGCACAAGTGGTGTGTGTAATGTGTGTTGGTGGATGTGGCTCCAAATAGCCTAACAAGCCTTTTCCTCCTACGATTTGGTGCCCTGCAGATCACTGCAGACATGCACATCACGAGTTGCCAAACATTTACATGTTGATACTCAATAAACCACAGACCACCCCCACTCATTTAGAGAATGAGTCTCACCAACAGTTTCTCCATCCATGCAGAACTTCTAAGCGAGAGTGAAACCTCAAAATAGACCGTTGTCATTTTCTCACTGCTCTGACTTCAAAAGAGGGATATCGTAGTGAAAGCAGACAGCACAGATAGACTTAGAGTGCAGAGCTAATGACTTGTTCTTCATTATTCACCACAGCTCAGCAATAAATGAGAAGACTAAAGAGAAAGTGGCCATCAAGAAGCTCCACAGGCCTTTCCAGTCTGAGATCTTTGCTAAGAGGGCCTACCGAGAGCTGCGACTGCTCAAACACATGAAGCATGAAAATGTGAGTGGATATAACACATTTCCTTCTTCCTCTAACAGACTGTAGTTTTAACATTTGATTTTGTTCTAGATATTCCTCACCTTGCTCTTTCATTCCAACTAGGTGATCGGACTTCTTGATGTGTTTACACCTGCCTCGTGCCTCGATGACATGCAGGACTTGTGAGTATTTTTCAGCATATTAGCAAAGCCCTCAGGCAGAGACAGGAAACGCCTACGATGACCTGCAAGTTTAGTGTTCATCTGAAAAATGCTTGCTACAGAACGTTTGAGAACAAGGATTGCTTTGTATTTTGGGGAGGTTTAAACAATAGGTCTGTGCATCATGCTCCATTTAACATTCAAAGACTATCAAGAGTCATTTGCTTTTCAGAACAGGTGTCGGTGTGTGTGGTCATTATTGCCACTGTTGCCTCCCTTAAATCCTGGGTCTTCAACAGGGGTCCACAACCCCTATAGGGTCCACAGAGTTACTGAAATGGGCCCCCCAAATTATTGTTTGGTAATATTAAGTAAACTTACTTAATATATATTAAGTAAGTTTTTATTTTTTCAAACATTTAGAAGTGTCTGAAAATAAAGATTAACACGAATCCAACAAGATAAATTCTTTAAAAAAAAACAACATTGAAGATTATACCCATGATTCCATCTGCCCAGTTTGATTTTTATACAAAATATGTAGTAGGGGATCCCTGCTCTATCTCTTATCAGCTGAGGACTTAGACTGAAAAATGTGAAAGACCCCTGCCTCAAATGGAACCAGTATTTCAATTTTGTATCCAGCACAATAAATAACAGCTCCAGGCAGGGGTGTCCACATACTTTTGGCCAAATCGTCTATGTTATAGTGATTGCTGTTAAGAATAATTGGGAGACTAAAACCCGCAAGTCAAGCAAGAACCGTAGGTCTTGATTAAGGAGCACAGATAAGGCTATCATAAAATTAAAAAGTGTTTCCCTGTGGTATTACTGTTGCCACTGCTGTTGCAAACACACCGCTCGCAAAATGGCTACTGTCCAAAGCAACAAAGCCATTGTAACCCCGATCTCAGTGCTATGAAAAGACAAAGTAAAACACCTGGTCGTATTAATAAGTAGGCAGGTCACGGTTTTGAACCATCTCAAGTCCTGTTGGTAAGGGGAAATACATATCAGCAAGGGAACACAACACCAGTGCTGTCCATTGAGCGAATGGCTGCCTGTTCACTCTTTTTTGACCTCGGTTTCTATCACTCTCCCTCTTCACCTTCTTTGCCTCCTCTATCAGTTGGGGTTTCTTTATCTGTTGCAGTGTAGAATTTCCACAGTTACTCATTTTTCACTGCAAAATCATTATTTACTTCAGAGTGACATGTAGAAGCAAAAAAGTGGTCAAATGCCAGTTTAATATAAAAAACATGAAAATACAACATCACTTAGTTTTATTTTGCCATTTATCATTGAATTGTTACAAAACATAACACTGATAATTAGATAATTGAGTTATTTTTTAAATTCATTTAATTATTTTGTTCTGACTAAGTGGTAAGATTAGTACATTGAACTGCACACAAAGACTTTTGCAGCAGCAAATTAGGTGGATACTGCGGAGAGGATTCATACATTGAAGGTTGTATAAACAGGAGTGTTACATAAACACACACAAGAACCCTAAGCTCCTTAATGAAAGTATGAAAAGACCTGGATTACAGCATTAACAGTGGGTGTGCAGATAGTAAAGGACAGCTGTTTCTTGTGCATTAGTTATGATGTTAACTGAATTGTATAGTGGATATAATAAAGTGTAATTGTATGTTTGAATTGTTCAGTAGATGCAATCAGACTATCCATCACTTTCCATTCATTCTCTTGCTCGCTCTGCCTCCCCCCCTCTTTTCCCCAGTTGCCTGGTGATGCCTTACATGTTTACTGACCTGTCGAAGGTGCGGGGTCACCTCTCTGAAGACAAGGTCCAGTTTCTTGTCTACCAGATGCTCTGTGGACTCAGGGTGAGCTGGGGAGGCATACAGTAGCACACTGTATTTATCAGGAAGCATAACATGAAGTATGATTATAACTTATGAAAAACTCAAGGTTCCAAAGTACTTATGTAACAGTCACGCTAGAAAAATACTGTATATTAAAGAGATTTGTGCACTTTGATTGCATGTATATATACATATATTGAAGGGTGCAGTGGAGAGTCGACCTATTGTGCCTTAAATGAGTCATCGTAACAAACTCATGATGGATAGTTATAGAAAAGAAGGATGCTAAAAGTTATTTGAAGAAAGGAAACAAACTTATAATTAACAACTAATAATAATACCTAATAGATGTGCCATTTGTTTGATCCAACTCCTCTCAAGACTTTATTTGAACAAGGTAACTTTATTTGCCATTACAAGAAGAGTTGACAGATGAGTTGATGAAAGCAAACAGACATACTAATAAAACATCATGTAAACAGGCATATTAAATCACACAAAGCACTATCATTAAATGCCATATATTATCCATAAACCTGAAATGTCTGCTGCTCTGTCTCTCCCTCTCTGCAGTACATTCACAAGGCTGGCATCATCCACAGGGTAAGCACAAGTCAAATGTTATTGTAGAAAGCCAAAAACCATATCTTTAATCTGGCTATGTTAAAGAAACTGTAGTGTTTAAGTGGTTTGTACTCAGCAGACATGCACCTCTTCACGTACTACAGAAGGACATGGGAATGTTAGGTTAATTTGTCATTGTTATTGAGTCAGATCAAACCCTGCCCCAACAGGTAGAATGAGTTCACTCCTTGATGTCTGGTGGCATGTCTGGAGATGTTAGGTCACACCCTTCAGCACTAGTGCCAGCGCTTGTGGGTGTGTGTGTGTTTGTATGTGTGTGGAGTAAGGAAAGTAGGGTTAGAGCCAGCTTCAGTGCATGCTGTCGTGAAGGCAAAAGGGGAACATGCCAAATACTAAGACTTTCTGAAAATCATGAAGATTCAAAGATTCAACTTTTTACTCAAATTGTTAAGCTTATATTATCTTTTGTAATGAAAACAACAAGTGCAAAATAGAAGTATTTTGGCTAGTGGTCTCAGACTTTTGGACCCTACTGTAGGTGGCAGGTATCAGTGAGTGAGTACAACATGATGCAGGTAAAGCCTGCCTTGGCAAAGGTATGCGCTCTACTGAGAGCGATTCTAGTTTTATTCTTTTCATCGTTCAAAGACATATAGTTATACATTTGTGTAGGATTTCAACCTGCAAGATCTATTATAAAATCTACTATTTTCTTCCTTTGTTTACAGGAAAACTGTAGATTTACAAATACTGTGCTCACATTTATGAGCAATAAAGATTTTTTTATGTTTTGATCATAATATCTTTATCAGTCATGCTAATTGTTAACTAAGCTATAAGTGTGTGGTGATAAAGCTCTGGATATTTGTCTATCTGTGTTCAGACTGTATTATCAACACTCACTAACAGTGCCACCCTTATCACACATTATGTCACAGTATTTTATGAATGACCCTACAGAAATGCTGCAGCGAGTCTTACGGCCAGATTACAGTTGAGTCACACCACTGAGTCCTTGTTTAAAATCCTCACAGACGCATTGAAGCAAACAGCTGATCCATGTTTGGCCAAAGGGACTTCAAGCACCAAGTCCCAGTTTTGATACAGCACAGTACAAACAGTAGGCTATCATTTGCTGTTAATCACTATGTGCAATGAGTAATCATCACTCAGCTCATTTTCTTTTACAGGATCTTAAGCCTGGAAACTTGGCTGTAAACCAGGATTGTGAATTGAAGGTTTGTACTTTGAAGGATTGCACTAGGAAAACATTACAAAAGTGAAATGACAGGGCAGCTGCAGCAGCATAATAAACTAGAATTAAGCTAGGACGAAGAATGTGATAAAATACAAGATATATGCTATAAAATTAGCAATATACAGGAAATACCATGTGTTAATGATGTATGAAAATATGAATAAATAAATGAATGACCTTATCAAACAATAAATTAACTGTATAGATATCTGTCATATACAGTGTTCATGTTCCAACCTAAGATTGATTTCTTTGTTTCCGATGCAGATCCTGGACTTTGGGCTGGCTCGCAGTACTGATGCTGAGATGACGGGCTACGTGGTGACTCGTTGGTACCGGGCGCCTGAGGTCATTCTGAACTGGATGCACTACACGCAGACTGGCAAGACAATCATAGCTGTTCGATATTCTTACCTCCATCCTTGCTATTGTCTAAAGACTGTCGGCCTGTCTGTGCTGTAACTGTTTGCTGTTTGAAAACTTATATTCTTTTAGCGATGGTTTGCATGGTACTTTATGGGTCAGCAGTTTTTTTTATATAATCCTGTTGTCGGCGCATGACATTTGAAGTAGCATGGGTGTCGTTCTGACAATAAATCTTTTTTCCCCTTAATCTGTCAGCAGTTGACACAGACGCGTCTGACAGCAGCCTGATAGTGCTGAGACTCAATGACAGAGCTGTCACTGCAGTGAAACCCACTTTCCTCAGGATTTATGCTTCTGTTAGAGATAGTGGTTTTTCATTTTGTAAACAGCATCTCCCGAATGGAATGTAGCACAGAAAGCAACTCTGGCAAGTTTAAACCCTCTATAGGATTGTATTACTCACCCAGCAGAAACAGCACAATGGATCCTTCGCTGTCTCTCTGAAAAGGAACTTTGCTCTGGCATATAAATGCCACCTTCCTCATTTCTGCTGCACTGAGCCAAACTTGAAACGCTCTCAGTATTCTATGTGTATTCTGCTCAGGTTCTTACTGATGTGTTTTGTCTTTGGTGTTTATTCTAGTGGACATCTGGTCTGTGGGCTGCATCATGGCAGAAATGATCAACGGAAAAACCCTCTTCAAAGGAAAGGACTGTATCCTTTCATCTGCTTTGTCCCTTCACTGGACCAGTAACTTTTGAAGCATGTGCAGTGTGAAATAATGATATGGATTTCCATTTATAGAATTGAAAATGTGCTGTATGCTTTCCATCAAATTTTAATATCACTGCTAAATCATTGCAATGATAAAGGTGATTGAAAGCAGCTTGATTACACAGTTTTATTTGACGAAGGGCACTGTAAATCAGGTAAGGATTGGAACACAAAAGGTAATTACAGTATATTACATGCAGCAAAAGAAACACGTTTCCTCAGGCAGCATCCAATTCAGCTTCTACTTCACTCTTTTTCTGCATGTTTTATGGTCGCTTTTTATGTCCTTTCTTTGCACATGATGCACTTACTTTAGTGATTTATAGTTTCTTTTATTATCCTGTTATGGACCTGCTTGGAAACCACTCTTTCCACTGCTTCTGAGTGGACGCTTGCTAACTGAAATCACCAGGACATCCCAAATTTAAGAATCCTTGATTGTTACCCCTTTATGATCAGACATGGACCAGCTGACACAGATTATGAAAGTGACTGGAGTACCCGGACCAGAGTTCATACAGAAACTGGACACGCAAGAGGTAGGACATATTACAGTGTGTCATAAATATACATGTATTGCACAAAACTACAGTTTGACTGAGGTGACTTTTTAATCACTGATCCCAATAGATGATCTTCATCAACTTTAAAGCTGATTAAATAAATGAATAAATGCCAAGGGGTCAGTGATTTCCCAGAGAGTTCAGAGTGAAAATACTTAATCGCTCTTAAATCATTTGGAACACAATAACTAAATCCATCACTGAAGCCCATGAAAATAATATCAACAAGGCTAATGTCTCACTAGCAGCCCTCAGAGGTTGCAGTATACATTGCATCCTTGCATCAACAACAACATATTGAAGATACAGTCGTGGTCAAAAGTTTACATACACGAGCAAAGAACATGTACTGTATATCATGGCAGTCGTCAGTTCCAATGAATTCTACAGATCTCATTTTTCTGTGATGGAGTGAGTGGAACACAAACTACTCATAAAAACCTTCATGAAGAAGATGATTTTGTCACATTTTCAAAAGACCTATAATTAATTAATTATTGAACCAAACTTCATGAATGTTTTTTGTGACAAAGTAGCATGTGTAGTATTCTCTCATTCCATCACAGAAAAATGAGAGCTGTAGAAATCATTAGGACTGAAGACTGCCATGATATACAGTACATGTTCTTTATAGTTGAATGTAAACTTTTGACCACAACTCATACCCGTAGTGGTAGTAAAAATATCATATTTTTGTCCTGAGGGTGGCAGTAGAGGAAAAGTCAGGGCCTCAACAAAACACATGTTGAAGGAAGGGAGACATGGAAACTCAAGTTATTTACAGAAGTGGAAATGAATCATACAAATATAAATTATATCCATGGGGCTCCACAAGTAACAGTTTTTGTCTTTGCCAAACAGTCAATCTCAAACAAGTTAAGTCTTTACCTATTCAGTAATTTCAGATTTCAAAGGATCAACAAATATCTTTTTTATTGATGCTTTTGTTCAAAGAATGTGTTTGAACATTCTCCATTATGAGAGGTTGGATATTGCTTTAAGAGCAAAAAATGCTTATTTGGAGGAAGGAAAGTAATTGCATTGTTAATACAATATATTTTAGTGATAGTGATTTGTATTTAAATTTGTATCTGAATTTAAGCATTTTCAGTATAGCATTTTGCAAAACCAAGAAACAAGGACATGATGATAAATGATTTTATTTATTATTGATAAATAAAATAATACCACAGTAATCTTGCAATCTTCTCAAATGTTGTTTTTGATGCCTAACTTAATTTCCTCTTTTATTTTTAAAACAGGCCAAAAATTATGTCAAAGCCCTTCCTCGCTATCCAAGAAAAGACTTCTCAACGTTGTTCCCCAGAGCCAGTGCAAAGGGTGAGTTCAGCCACGGCATTATACTTTGGCTCGAATGGTCCTTAAATTTTTATTTTTACCTGTTGATTAAAGCACATTCAGAAAGAGTGCAGTCTTTTACAGACAGCACAGCAGCTGTGGATCTATCATATGCTCATCATGTGTTTCATTTGCTTATAAGGTTTATTTGACCACTTTCTGTCTCTGAATGATGTAACACCATTATAGCTCTCCTTGTTCCCTGTTCATGAATGCTTTTCCACTTACTGCTCTAAACAAGCGGTGAAGGACAGGAGAAACTGGCAGCAGCAGGGTTTATTCCTTTTTGTATCTTTAGAATCAGCTGAACTTGTTTCATTAGATAGGTACAAAACGAATGGTACAATGTACAACTTTTGGACTTGTTATATAATCACCTTCTATTGAAAAGCTAGCAACAACCTACCATATGGCTAATGTCAGTCAAAGTGTTGTATATATTGACTGACATGCATAGTTTGGTTGTTTTTATGTTTGATCCAATTGCTGAATTATTCTGTACCTCTGGCCATTTGAAGGTATTGACCTGCTGGAGAAGATGTTGGTTCTGGACGGAGACGAGAGGCCCACAGCTGAACTAGCTCTGGAGCACCCGTATTTCGACATCCTGAGGGACCCAGACGACTTTCCCGAGCCTACGCCATACGATGACAGCCATGACAACGCCACAATGACCCTGGTTGAGTGGAAACGTAAGTGAAAAAGATTAAGCAAACATTATTGAAAGAAATTGCCATAATATAATGATCAGATTTGAGTGGTTCATATATACACATTATAAGTACCTGTCATTTACAGATATAGAATGAATGTGCTATAGTGTCAGTAATTGTCTCATTTGTTTACAGTCATTTTACAAATTTCACAGAAAAGAGGCCTTCCACACAATGTATAAAGACTTTATTTGTATGCTGCTATATAAGAACGATATACTGTAAACATTAATAATGCACTTCTCTTAAAGTGCATAAATAGTTGAAGAGCATTATCAAGCTTTTCAAATGGTGTTTAACTTGAAGGCTATGTTGGATGATTTGCTACACAAACATTCTGTTGCAGGGCTTCTCTTAATGTGGTAATAATTAATAGTTAATGTGTAAAATGCCATGTAATATACCTCTAATGGCTTTCTGTTTAAGTTATTATTGAAGTTGTGAACATGCTGCACATGCAGAAAATAAAGGGTTTCCCCCCTTTTGCCCACAGGGTTATGTTTCAGAGAGGTGAAAAGCTTTGTGCCGTTCCCTCGGCGGGACTCCAAGAGGAAAAACACCCTGACTATGTCTCCGTGACCCGATGAATGTCTTGTAACTACTGATGCCCTCACAGCGTACAGCCACTGGTGCCCTTGTATATTCCAACCATGGATTCACTCTATTTCTTTTACACTCTGGATATGTTTAGATATTGAATCAGTGTTCAGAGAGTGAAAACTGAAACACACCTGTTTTTGTTTTTTTGGTATGTTTTTGGTAACGTGCAATTGTTTCCTGTGTGTAGATTGCTCTTCATGTTACACATTCCCTATAAGTGGATTGTCTTGCAAATTTAGTGTGACCAAATGTCACAGGGTTTACTGTAAGATTTACTGTGATAATGTTTTCCAATTAAACAGTATGACAAGATGTGCATGAAGTTTTGTTTTTGCAGCAAAGTGTAAATGATGCTGCCCAAGACAGACTACACCAAAAGATTATAGTCTAACTAAGTCATTTTGGGATCTTGAGGGTTCTGGAGACTTGAATTACCGCGGACGAGCTGTATGGAGCCATGTTATGTCTTGTTTTGTTTTGGGGGTTTTTTTCTTCTTTTTTTTTTACATTTTAAACAAGTCTCCATCTATTACAGTTGTTTAGGAGAATGCTGTAACGCTGAAATGTCTTGTGGACTACGAAACCTCAAACAATTCGGGATGAACTTATCCTTTAAAATTAGTGCAGAGTTTATGTGAAAATGTCATCTCCATATGTTGTTGGTTAAAATGATTAGCAAGGGACAACGTCTTTGTTTTACCCATGAATGGCCTGAAAAGTACTGACCAACAGGGGCTCCAAAATATTAGAAGTTACTGTGTGCATGTGCAATATGCTATCAGCGTCAGGTGTAACATGTGACCCTGACAGTGTGTATGGTGCTTGTATCATACTTCACTACTGTAATGTCTGCCATGCTGTATATATTGTAACTTTACTCTTGCACACAATTTTAAGCCCAACTCTTGGTACATTTAGGGTGTGTGATGTATAATATTGCACAGAGGTCATTCATTAGGGTTAAGGATATTCTGTTAAATCAATTGTGTCATCTTTTTGATTGGGGATTTTGCACTGGACATATTCCTGCCCATAAGACTCATTTTAACCATGTTATATAAATATGACAAGGGTCTGTTCCTGAGCATGTGAGTGTGTGTGTGCATATGCATAGAATAAACAATTCAATCCACAAGCCTGCATGTGTGTGCACATGCTTTATGTACATGTGGTGACAGGACCAGGTATCAGGTTTCTACTCCAAAGAAAACCATCAGGGTTTAGTTCAGGGCACTGTTTTGAAAGGGCTTGTTTGGATTTAAAACTACACATTTAGAAAGAGTAAAGATGCACCAGGATCAGCACAAACTGTGATCTGTCATTGACCCTGTTAAGTGGCTTGCGCGCGAAAATCATGGCCTGGTGACGTTCAGGGGGCCGGCTAAACTTGTATCAATCTGCTGTTATCAAGGTAGCCCACAGGCTACCATGAAAGCGGAAGTGAGACATTTCAACGTCAAAATAAAAGCATACAATTATTCAAATAACTATATGAGTTAAGTGTTCTCTCATTTTGTGCAACTATTTGTCCGATCGAGACTGAGGAAAAAGCATCACATCGTTTTAAAATAATTTGTCTAAAGTTTTCCCATAGAAAGTGACAAGTAACCAAATTGAAGTTGACAAATACACGATTTCAAGTTAGAAGATAGATTTTTGAGTTAGATAACTCAAAACACTCAAAACATTACATGCACTATGGAGGGATGCAAGACGATCAAACATCCCAAGAAAATAGCGTTTTCTAGCAGAAAAATAGTAAGATAACACTAAAATACTACTTAAAAGCAATAAATATAATATGTAAAGTAGTAATATATTGAATTCTGGTGCATCAAGTCAATTACAAAATATAAATCTGTAAATAAAAGGTGTGGGAACTAATATCTGCGCTTTGTAGTCCACCAAATTGCTAGGCCTCCCTCCATAGTGCTGCCAGTGTTTACCTACGTTTTTCAATGTATCTATAACTAATGTTAAAGCACTCTGCCAATGACTGTACCGTACTGCAATTAAATAATGTGAAAGCGACGTGTTAGCAGGGGAGAAAACTTGATGTAATTTAATTCGGTCTCACGTTAAATGTAATCATTTTTAGCTGTTTAAACATTGACTCCAACAAGGACTTTATTTTGAAAAATGTATCCGGAAGTCTTGTGTTTTCACTTTGGCTCACTTCGATTTAGCACATACTCTAGACCCAAATAGCTAGCCAGCTAGCCGAAGGAGGCTACTATTTCTCCTTCTCACAAAATTGGGTCGACAATAAGCTGTTTCTCAGATTATTAATGCAAGTTTACCACTTGTATTCTCAGTAAACCTTTGGGATTGACTTCTTGCCTCCCAAACGCCGCGTTGTGGAGAAACGGAAGCGTTATAAATTGGCGAAATAGACCGGCTGTGCCAGCAAACTGTAGCTGGCTAACGGTAGCTATTAGCTCCAGGACTACAGCAAGTAAGGCGGCTGGCTAGGCAACCATTACTGTAGAAGCGGCTTCAGACCGCCGGCTGTCGAGCTACCTGTGTCACTCAGTTGCCATAATAGGTAAGGTGGAAGTTTGCTACCTACTGTTCCTTTATTATAAAGTGGCTCATAACTTTTAACTCCATTTTAGCTAGGAACAGTTTAACTTGTTTAGCGCCTTGTCAACGTTAAAAAATATCAAGCCTGCTAACGTTGGTACTGCCCATTTGTTAAAGTTAGCAGGTTGGCTAGCTGTTAGCTGGTATCTCCAACTGCCTTACTTGTCTCCGCACCTTTATGTCAGAGAGCCTTTCTCATCCCAACTTGAACATATGAAGCACTGCTTCGATATTACAAACCTGCTTCTAACATTAAGCCGTAGGAGAGCATTTAACATAATTTGAAAACTGTAAATATGGCTGACATTTTACTCCTGAAATAAGGACACCGAGCAGTTGAGACCGCGGTACTCTTAAAGCTGATTGGCTCTGGGGTGGATCAGTCAAACCACCCTGAAAGCTGATTGGACGAGCCCTTCTGTTGTGGGCTGCCCTGATAGTAGTTGCCAACATTTTATGAGATAAAGTCGAGAAGAATCTAATTACAGATTATTTTTCTTTACTGGCCGTGTGTATTTTGACAATAAAATCTAACCTTCAGATTGACAGCTGTCAGTACATTTGTCTTTCCCTGTACTGATTGAGTGAGTAAGAGTTACGCGAGTTGATGTGTGTGAAGGAATGTTTTACACCACAGGTGATGCTGACTATAGTCCTGCCTAAACACTGCAGTAAAATACAACTCACGACAGAGATTTTTTGAATGACTCAATATGTCAAGAATGTCAAATTACGTTAAGCATCTTCAAGTCTTATTTCCATGCCATTGTTACAGCAATGGTATGAGATTTTGTTTTGTCCTGTAAATATTATATTATGATCTCACTGGGAAATTAAGCTGTGATAGTCAATCTGGCTGGATATGAATAAGTTAATAACTGGACAATTCCTTAAGATAACACAGCAAAACATTTTAGCTTGGGCATTGTCTTTTTTTTAATGTAACATAATAGAGTGCTATCCATCAAAGGTGGAAAAATGGCAAAACATTTTCATATTCTACTGTAGCACCATCAAATGCTTATTTTTAATACTATCCACAATGTTTTTGTATAAAGTACAAGAATATATTGTATATACTATATTTATTAAAGTCTGATAGCACAGTTGTAGTATAATAATATTATGTTTTTTAAACCCACAGGAGGGAACGTGTGATTGGTGGCCTATGAGGAAGCCACGTCGAAAAGGCCAGGTGGCTGCAGGAGGTGGAGCTGATGTCAAGAAGTCCAATGGGACAGTTGGTGGGCGTGGGGGTGCCCGCCAACGATCCCCATCCCCTTACAGCCTCAAAGCCTCTCCAAGCAGAGAAACCCTGACATACGCACAGGCCCAGAAGGTGGTGGAGGTGGAACTGGATGGCAGGCTTCACCGCATCTCTATTCTGGAGCCCTTGGAGGTCATCACCGATGACGAGATGATGGCTCAGGACATTAGTGAGTGTAACAGCAACAAGGAGAACAGTGAGCAGTCATCATCTCCTACCAGCAGTGCCCAAACAGTCCGCAAACCTGTTACACCTAGAGGTCGCAGGAAAGACTCAAAATGTCCTCCAGTCAAATCGCCACCACCTTCCAAGAACCACTGCCCCAATTCACATCCGCAAACACCTGAAAAGGTGAATGCATCACACAATCACCACATGACCCTCCCTGAACCTAAGTTTCACGTTCTAGAAACCTTTACACCAGTCGAGGCACCTCCTCTGCCTACGGCATATTACCGTTACATTGAACGCTCAGCTGAGGAGCAGGAAGCTGAGGCAGAATATGACATGGACGAAGAGGACACTGCCTGGCTTGAGATGGTAAATGCTGGCCGAACATCAGAGGGATACTCAGCTGTCTCACCAGACACCTTTGAGCTGCTGGTGGACCGGCTAGAGGAGGAGGCGTACCAGGAAGCCCGCAGTCGGGCGCCCTCTCAGAGCACTATTGACGACGATGCCTTCTGCTGCGTGTGCCTGGATGATGAGTGCCTCAACAGCAACGTCATCCTCTTCTGCGACTCCTGCAACCTGGCTGTGCACCAGGAGTGTTACGGAGTGCCCTACATCCCCGAGGGCCAGTGGCTGTGCCGCTGCTGCCTCCAGTCCCCTCAGAAACCTGTTGACTGTGTTCTATGTCCGAACCGGGGCGGCGCCTTCAAGCAGACAAGTGATGGACGCTGGGCACATGTGGTCTGTGCCATCTGGATCCCTGAAGTCTGCTTTGCCAACACAGTGTTTCTAGAACCAGTGGAAGGGGTCAATAACATTCCCCCAGCACGCTGGAAACTGACCTGCTACCTGTGTAAGCAAAAAGGCCGTGGTGCATCAATTCAGTGCCACAAGGCCAACTGTTACACCGCGTTTCATGTCACGTGTGCCCAGCGTGCTGGCTTGTTTATGAAGATCGATCCTGTGCGAGAAACGAACGTGAACGGGACCACGTTCTCTGTTAAGAAAACAGCGTTTTGTGAGGCCCATTCGCCACCAGGACAAGAGACCGGCTCAGATGAGGAGAGTGAAGGAAGGGTGGTGGGTAGCAGAGGGAGGGCGAGTAGAGGACGGAGTGCTTACACAGAGGGTCCTGTAACACCGAAAAAAGGCAGAAAGTCTGAAGATGATGCCAAGACAGATAAAAAGAAAGGGAAGAAGAGCCCAGAGTCACCAGCACAAGTGATAGTGCCTCAGATCCCCACAAGCAGGTTAGATTTTCCTTTATTTTGAATTAACTGAAATGCTGTGCTTTTGTTGTTGTTCAACAATTATTAAAAATAAAAAACTATTTTTATTTATTTATTTTGGCCAGGATGTTTTTCAGCAAATTTATAACACACCTAGAGAAGCACAAAACATCAAGCAAATCCATTTTAAAAGCACTGTTTTGGTGGAGATTTTTGGATTTGATAGCTACTTTAAATAAGCATGAGTGTAAATTTATGAGAAACTGTTCTCTGGCAGAGGTCCTGAGCTGATGTCATTCATGTTGATTGTACCAACTTGCAATTCTTTTTTTGTTGTACAGGCTGAATATCATCTGCAAAGGAATCATTTTCCAGAGGAAAAACCAGTTCATGCAGAGGCTGCACAATTACTGGTTATTGAAGCGTCAGTCGAGGAACGGTGTGCCGCTGGTCCGGCGTTTGCACTGTAACATCCAATCCCAAAGGACTACTGAACAGGTCAGGGCAGGACACATAACTAAACTTTTGATGCTCTGTGAATATATTTGTACTCAGATAATTACATTGAGATACATGTCTTCTACAATGTTTATTCAATGAACATAAGAACATTTGTTGTAAATTTGTAGCCTGAGGTGGATGAGAAGGTTTCTGCTGCAAGAGAAGCACTGAGATACTGGCAGAAGCTGCGGCATGACCTTGAAAAAGCCAGGCTGTTGGTGGAGCTCATCCGCAAGAGGGAGAAACTCAAACGAGAACAGGTAATATACATGGATTAGTCTCAGAAATGTTGAAGATCTAAAGTGCATAAATAAACAAGCATTTAAAACTTTAAGTGTTGGGCGCCCTCGTAGAGCGTGCGGCCCATGTTTGGAGGCTGAGTCCTCAGCAGCAGCAGCCTGGGTTCTATTCCAACCTGTGGACCTTTTCTGTCATCCTCTCTTTCTCTCGCTCTCCCTCTCCCCCCCTCCCCCCCATCTCCTGTCATCTCTCTAAGCGGTTCAATCCAAACAATGGCTAAAAGCTCCCTTTTCTTTGCCTGTCATAAATTGACTTGTCTTTTTCATGTGGTACTGTCCCCTTAAACCAACTGAGTGCCACAACAAACCAGCAGGTGGCTGCTATGAATGGCTAGAGCTTCTATACTGAGAATAAAACAAAAGCCATCACAATTGACAATTACACATATGATGTAGTGAACAGCCAGTGGAAATCTTTTTAGGAATATTTTGATGTTATCACATTTCATATAGCAAACCATTGTCTTTTGTTGGTTTACAAAACACAGCCTGTCACATGCATGGGCTTCACATTGCTTCTCATCTTTTTAGCCTTTCACAGTCTGTAAAAACTTGTGTCTGAATTCTTTATGGTTGCAGTTTCCATGTATACTGACATCACATGCATATCCTCTGTTAACTACAGGTCAAAGTTCACCAGGCCGCTCTGGAGATGCAGTTGACTCCGATGTTGGTGCTGCTCCGCTCCACTCTGGAGCAGCTACAGGAAAAGGACACAGCCCAGATTTTTGCACAACCAGTCAACATTAAGGAGGTGATTTCACTGTTACAACACGGAGACCTGGTGCATTTAAATAGAGAGGAGGAGTGTTTCTCCCCATTCTTTATCCCATTTCAAGGATTCTTTAAATGACATGGCCAATGTTACTGAACAAAGAAACACAGGGCTCTGCCAGATAATGTAAAGACCCTGTAGGTTTATGTTAGGACTGCACGATATATCGTTTGAACATCGCCATCACAATGTGCGCGTGCGCGATAGTCACATCGCAGGACATGCGATATTAAAAGTCCCCCCTTCAAAGTTCACTCGCGGTAAAACAGTTCAACTTTGGAGCGACGTTTCACCCCTTTCCCAGTAAGCCAGCATGGTGTATTTGGTATCAACAGATTCATTGAAATCTCTAGCTTAAATGCTAAGTCCACTACAGTGTCAAAAGTGTCACTGTTGCATTTTTTTCTCTTCTGTGCATCATCTTATTCCACCTATAATGCACTGCACAACAGGCTGGCTAAAGAGACTTCCATCCCTAATGCTCTATTTTGATCAGATGAACGGATGATATGCCGCCCATTGATTGAATGCTAGACTCCAGCTTCCTTCACAGATGTTTATTGACACCGTAGAACTAAAGTTCAGCTAAACAAAATAAAAGACAACATCAGCTATTGCAATCATTACAGAAATAGCATTGCTTAACACTGTAACTAATACCGATAAAGAATACATAGGGTAATACTGACCACTTTAGCCTGCTTCTCAACCAACGGCAGAGTCATCCCCCAGAGGCAATCTTCACAGTCAAAACATATGTTTCTTCAACATAAACTTCTCATAAAGCCACGTGCACACAGCTGTAGCAAACACCAAGAAGCATGGAGTGATAAAAAAGAAAACCGAACTAACAAGGTAACATCACCACTACAGGTGCTCTTCAGTCTCTGCGTGAAGCTTACGGAGCTAACAGATACCACTTCCAGTTTGTCTCATTTAAAAATAAAAGCACGTATTTCAAAATAAATTCAAAAAACGGCTGCAATTACAGATGAACCCCCCCCCCCCCCATTTTAGAGTATGACATTAGATCATTGACCTTAGCTTGGATTAATAGAAGGGTATTATATGAATACAGTGGTATCATGGTGAATCAACCAAATTCTTTCCAAATAGAGCTATTCAAGTCATCTGGTGAAAATTCTTCTATTTTTCAATATCGCAATATATATCGCAAAAAATAAATAAATCGCAATGTCAGTTTTTTCCAATATCGTGCAGCCTTAGTTTATGTTCTTAACACCAATTCAAATGATTTAACTTTGTCCTTGGCCTCTGTTGGTATGGAGAAAAAGGCAGTCAAAAGCATGAATTAACTAAAGATACAACAGGCTTCATTGATGCTGAATCCTTAAATTAAATGTGAACGGATTTGAGCTGCAAATTGGAAATCAGTTTGATCAACAGTGTAATCTTTAGATCCTTCCCACTGTTAATAGGGCATGTGGCAGAATGTATGTATTTATTTATGTTGCTGAAATGCACCTTTGGAGCTTAACTCTCCCCTGAAGTGTTTATGCACTCAAACTTGTCCTTTTTGAATTTATTATCCAATAACCCAGTTCTTAATATTCTCTAATGCTCATTTAACTGGGAGCTGTAAAAGTATTTTTGTCAATGGGAAAAACAAATGGTAAATATTTCTGGAATCAGTGCACCCCTCCCACCTCGCAGCTCTCTTGAACGTTAGAAATAAAGTCATTAAAACTGCTCAGCAATTAACCTTGACTAACTTTTTTCACCTGTCCACTTCTTTACGCTTCTGCTGAGGTGGATTTTAGTTGCCTACATTGTCCATTCTCCTCATTAACTTCTATCATTCTGTCTCGTCCTCAGGTCCCAGATTACCTGGAGTTCATCAGCCAGCCCATGGACTTTTCCACTATGCTCACTAAGCTGGAGGGTCACGCCTACCGCTCAGTGGCTGACCTGGAGGCCGACTTCAACCTGATGGTGTCTAACTGCCTCCTCTACAATGCCAAGGACACAGTCTTCCACCGGGCAGCACTGCGTCTTCGAGACCTAGGAGGAGCCGTACTGCGCCATGCCCAACGACAAGCCACCAACACCGGCCTGGACCTGGACACTGGCATGCTCCTCCCACAGTCACCACAGAAACGAGACTTCTACAGCTGCACCTGGGAGGATGGTAAGTCACAGTGGTGGTACTCCGCAGGAAAGGAGAAAACACACATCTGTTGTACTTTGGAAAGGGGTCAGTATGTATCCCTCTAGTATGATTAAATACTTTATAGGGATACATGGTCTATGATCAAGTGCAATTAAGAAACATTTACATCAATACAATGCAGCTCAAGGTTGAATCGATGGGATTACAAGTTAGTTCAGATTCAGATGTGCTATTGGGTCATTCCACGCCAACTCACCCAAAATCACCCAGAACTTTTCCCAGTTCATGTCATGGATTTTCTCGAAAAAAGTTCATGTTGAAACTTCCATTTGATTCATGAGACCTTGCAAAATCCTATAGCTGTACTCCAAATACTTTTTAATTATGGATTTTTGAAGTCTGGTCCTCTAAACTATATTTCAGCATTTTTGTGATTCCTTGTTTTGTTTTGTGATTTTTTTCACACTTTTCACTGACTGTAATGTCACATTCGGTGGTTTTATTTCATCTGTAGATATTAAAAAAAAAAATTAATCTTAGTAATTAAACTCAACACACATATTATATCACAATTTCAAACTCTCCGAGCTTCAAAAATTCATAACTTAAAAAGTATTTGGAGTACAGCTATAGGATTTTACCATCCCATGAATTTAATAGATGTTGTCAGCATCCATGACGTGAACTGGGAGGCCCTAGGTGAATTGGCATGGACTGACCCTATTATAAACTGTACATGAATTAAAGTGTGAGTTTGCTTACAGTACCTAAATAGAAATAATACTATTTCCACTTTTTATTTTTATTTCTAGCTGAGAACCAAATGCCCCTGCTCCAAAAATGTGTCGAATGGCTGTTTGTTAATAGGTGATGCATTTCTCAATGAAATACTGCTGAGTGAGCATTGTTTACCTCAGTCCTGGAATCGGTGTATATAAAATACTCAATGGGCACATGTTCTCTATTCAGTTTTGAATGAGAGGAGTTAAAATGAGTCACATTTCTGTTCCTGTGGGTAACATTCATGTTAGCACCATTGCCGCCAATATAAGGCACTGATGCATGTCTTATTTTTGTACATGTGTTGTTTTCAGGCTGTTGTGCATTTGTGTAGTCGAGTTAGAGTACAGTCTGACATTTTCATCTGTTGGGCAATAACTGGGTTATTTTGGACAGATTTCTCACAGGGTCTGTTTTTGTGTCAATGAAGTTGTTTCTGTTGTAACTGTGTTAAGTAATGACACTATACAGTGTCTGTAAACGGTTTACCTAGCTATGGCGAACTGCACACAGCAGTGTTGTCCATATCCAGTAATTTTATAATATAAATATATATAGAATTAATAATATTAATACTGGTACAGTTGTCAAGTCAGTGTTGGGAATCTGATTTCTTCTTGTAAGTTTGGTATTGTTGAGTGCTGATGTGACTCACCTTTTGCGAATGTGTCATTGGTTAGCGAATCAGCCTCAATTAAAATACTTGTCGTCACTTCGTGGAACATGCATGCTATCTTCACTCTTCTCCTGACTCCTTCCTGTTGTGTCCAGTTGACAGTGTGCTGGATCCAGACAACCGGCTTCATATGACGGTGGACGAACAGCTGAAGGAGCTGTTAGAAAAGCTCGACTTTGTCACCTCCATGCGATGCAGCGGCGCCCGAACTCGACGCATCCGCCTGCTTCGTCGCGAGATCAACAACATCCGCTACAGGCAGGGCCAGCACCCCCGCAACAGCCTTCACAATGGACATCTGAAAGAAGATGATGAGGACGAGGATGAAGATGACGAGGAAGATGACGACAAAGACGCCAAGGCAGACAACGGGCTTTTGTCTTTGGACAAAGGTGGGTGATGAAAAGCAGTGATGTTTCAACAGTATGAAATTGCCAATGCATGAACCTTTAAAAGCCTCTTTTATTCAATGAGACCAGTTGTGAACATGAGCTAACGGAACATTGTCCTCAGGTAATTGAGCCAGGGTCCCCCCCACGCACCAACCCCAACCACCCCACTGTCTCCAGTCTAGTAAGTAGGGGCCCACAGAGTCTCGTTAGCCATGGCTGCCTCACAACTCCTCTCTCCCAGTGCACTCTATGTCTGCACCTCTTTTATACATCACTCTCATGGACTCACCACTCTCCATTGGCCACGTACAGTCATGCCATATCATCCCACTTCTGACTACAGGCTAGTCCAGTCAAAAAGTCTCTTGGTACCGTAGAGGAGAGCAGCAGAACACTGTGATTTGTGTCAGTTGAGTCATAACTGCCATGTTACCATGTTGCTGGTGTACAGGTGTGAGAGCAAAGTTATATACTCACTCGTCTTGATAAGGTCCTCCATATCTACAGAATACCTCAACTCCCTCTGGGCTGTGGTTAGACTGAATGAAATCATGATGAAGTGACACCATTTTCCAGTGTGAATACTACACCGCCACATCACACTACATACTAAATGGGCATTCATTGCAAAGAAACGCAGAGTGAAATTGAATTAATTTTTCTCCTCTCATCTTCCAGAAGACCTTAAATCCACATCGCCCCCAACACTGGAACCTACAGGGCCAGCTCCTCCTCCACGACAAGGGGACGCACCTCTGGAGCCACCCACCCTCCGGCCAATCACAGGGGAGCCCAAGTCCCCCAGCTGGCCCTGCAAACGCCTAAAGCTCGACGATGACCTCTCAGACAGCGCCACAGGGAACATTAATTGCACTAAAGCACAGGAGCGGCCGGTGTCACCGCCTCCCATTTTGCACAGTGAAGGACAGGTGGTGGCCAACGGCCTGCCAGAGCTCAGCGCCCCACCACGACCAACCACCGGGGGAGTCGGACGACGAACCTCGGTGTTGTTCAAGAAGGCAAAAAACGTAACTAAGCTGTTAAGAGAGAGAGACGGCCCGCTGCTGAATGGAAAGGGGCTGCAGGATGACAGTACAAGCAGCACCCCAACAGCACCCAACTCCGCAGCCAGTACCCCATCCTCTACACCCTTCTCCACTCCATCTAAGACCCCCCAGAAAAGCCCAGGACCCCCCCCACTCAATGAAAAATGCAACCCCATTCGAGACATGTCAGATAATGAGCTGGAGAAGACACCAAATCATACACTGGAAAGTGGTGAGAAGCTTTACTCAGTTACTGACATCTTACACATTTCTCTCTCTCTCTGAAGACATTCACTAGGATGTGATCACATATGATGCTCATTAAAGTTTGCTGACTGACAATGATGACAATGGCAGACAGCAACAAAATGCAAAGGGATGTATGACATGTTAGAGTGCAGTTATAGATGTTACAGTTAAATTTATCTCCATTCTTGTCTTCAGAACACACTTGTTCAGAGCAATCTTTTTCCATTTTTATTATCTTCTTTATCACTTCAGGTTAGCTAGCTAATGCTAGTTACTTATTTTACAATGTCAGACATAAAGGTGCACTAAGTAAAAAAAATCGCCACCTCATCGTCGGAGTAACTGCTAACTGCTGCTAACTGTATTCTGTTAATACATCCATGACTGTAGCTACAGTTAGCTTGTTAGTTCAGTTAATCGTGCAGCTAGCTGGACTACTGGGGGAGGGTTGTGCTGGCATTTATGGCATTTGCACAGGAGCTTTGCACCACTTGGAGAAAGAGGTTTTCAGGGCCAGGGCTAGCTGGTTAGCATGCTAACTTCAGTAGATGTCTCTGCAACGCAATACATAGACATCTTAGTCGTAATGTCAAAACTGTTATTTCTTCACATTCTGTGTATAATTTAAGTGGATTTTCTGAATGTTTTAAACTAAAATTATTACATATTGCAGCTTTAATTTTGTGTAGCAGTCAGATATTCTGAGCCCTCCTTCTGAGGAAACAAGCTAGCATAGGAACTTGTTTTCTGCTACCTCAGATCAACAAAACAAATATTGCCCAATTCCACCCCTGCACCCACTCTTATCACTGATTAATGTGTGCTGTCCTCTCACCACCGTACTGTTGCGTTGTTTTCATTGAGACTAGAGATATGTGTGCCTAGATATCCTTTCTTTTTGTCCAGTTTTGCTCCTGGTCTTGTTTTTGTCTGCAGCAGCTCCTCTGAGATTTCTCTCATTTGCTTTCAGGACTGACCAATGGCTTCATCAAGCACAAAGACGGCGGGTCCGACTCCGAGTACAGCCCTTGTCCAGTCCTCCACAAAGAAATGTAAGACATAGTGTATCTGTTGTCAGTGGCTGTTTGGTTATTGTAATGATTGACAACACATTGACAATACAATGTACTGTCTTACAGCAGCTCACCACCCAAACGAAGCCTTGGGAAACCAGCTCTTTCCAAAGTTCCCTTCCTGGAGATAGTCAATGGAGACTCAGATTACACTGGTATGTTTTGTTTTGTTTTTTTTTCCTTTCTTGTGTTATGGTCATCTGAATTTAAATTATATTTTTTCCTCTGTGTGTCATCCTCTTTTCCCTCTCTCATGCTCAGAAATGTTTCCAATGGAATTTTGTGTCACAAAGTATAATTCTCCAATCTTAGTGGGAATATGTATGTATGGATGTCCTGGTCATTTCCTTCTTATTCATTAAATGGTGATGACATCTGCTGCTGTTTTGCAGGCCATGTCAGCCAAGTGTCTGAGGATGAGACAGAGCTGGAACCTCTAGAACTGGTGTGGGCCAAGTGTCGGGGATATCCCTCCTATCCTGCTCTGGTAATGCCTTATTCTAATTAGCATAATCTAGTATGAGCTGTCGACAGGTGGAGAAGCACTTAAATAAGTGATTTTGACGATATTGACCAAATCTAGGAAGGGAAAAAAGCATTATTCAAGAGATCGCTGGACCATAGAATAGTTGTTCGAGTGCTAGAAACAGACTTGAATACCCTGTTAGACTGACTGATCGCTCATTCCAGATCATCGACCCAGAAATGCCCGAAGAGGGCCTGCTGCACAATGGGGTGCCCATCCCTGTCCCACCCAAAGACGTCCTCAGTCTGGGGGAGCAGAGGCAGGAGGAGACCAATGAGAGGCTCTACCTGGTGCTCTTCTTTGACAACAAGCGGACATGGTGAGGGTCAAACAGACATGCTCAAATGTAATTCTACAGACTAACGTGGAGCAGCTGGGTGATTTGTTGATTCAGAGAGGATCATAACTACTTGAAAGTTATTTTTGCCTATAAATTTGAACAAACAAAAAATGCAGGTGTGTGTGTGTGTGTGTGTGTGTGTGTGTGTGTGTGTGTGTGTGTGTGTGTGTGTGTGTGTGTGTGTGTTTATGTGTGTTTATACATTTATACAAAAAATGAAGATAGTTTTATATGTAATTTTATGTATAAACACAAATATATACTGTGTATGTTTGTATGTGTGTATGTTTTTTAGGTCCAAATCAGGCAACAAGCAGTGAAAGTGGTCATCACCATTGTCAAAGCCTCTAACAGTCTAAATCTGTATCTTTGTTGTTGTAGGCAGTGGCTCCCACGTGATAAGGTGACACCCTTGGGTGTAGATGACACGGGGGACAAGCTGCGCATAATGGAGGGTCGCAAGTCTAGCATCCGCAAGTCTGTCCAGGTGGCGTACGACCGCGCCATGATCCACCAGAGCCGAGTCAGCCACAGTCAAGGCTTTGTGGCTTCCAACTACCTGTAGAGGGCGACAGTGAGCCCTGCGTGCACCCACAGCCAGCCACTATGCATTTCTCTTTGGTCTTAAAGCAGCAGGTGGGCTGAGTCCTGCTGCCATTCGAATCTGTATTCACACTGTGGTCTGGAGAGGTTGCTGTAGCAGCACACAGTCATGGACTAAAGTATGTTACCAAACCACTAGTGTCTGACGCACAGAGCAGTGGCGTTTGCCTTCGTGTCATTGTCATGGACGCGGACCTCCAGATGTGAATGAAGTTCCCTTTAGGTCCCATGTTGCTGCAGTCAGTAAGCGTTGATTCCCTGTTCAGGGCTGTATCGAGGTATCTGCTTACTCCACGTGGATGTGTTGAAGCTGTGTGTGTCTGGATCAAATGTAAGAGAATTCCCCTCTATTTTGTATAATGCTACTGCCAAGGAATCAAATTGTCAGAAAAGAGATTTGACATATTTATATGAGACGCAGAAGACGTATGAATGGATCACTGCCATCTTTTATACAATAGCTTTTTACATTTTAATCTTTTACAAAGACACTTGTATATTATAAAGGCACACTTTGTGTACATATGTATGTGTATTATCAAACCCGATTTAATTTAATGTTGCTGTTTTTAAAATGCGTATTTCAATCAACCCACGAGGGGCAAAGCGAGGCTGTGTATATTTGTGGAGATGAAATAATTCCTGACTTGCTACGTAGCTCGTCTTTGATGTAATTTCATTGTGCTGTACGTGTGTGTACATTCAGAGCATACAACACAATGAGCCATTGTTCTTTATATTTGAATTCTCTTTTTGATACAGAGAGAAATAATTTATTTATGGAAGACAGAATTATAGAAATAAAGCTATATTGGTTAAAGTTGAGAATTAAATCTTATTTAAAACAAATGGAGTGAGGTTTTAAAATCATGCAGCCAACATTTTTAACAGATTAGTTCAAGTTTGGTTTGATGTTGATGAATTTATTCAAGACCAACCGCCATTATTCACTGTCGACCCCCAGAAGATTCTATTTATTGTCCAGAGCCCCATTTTATCAAATGGAAAAATACACCTTTATAAGCTTGTACTACCTGCATATTTTACCTGCTCACCAAATATTTTGTCTGAACCAGTATTTCCTTGTTTTGGGAAATAAATGCTCTATTAAAACTTTTGGGATACTTAACTGCAGTTTTGTGTTTTTTCTTGTCAAAACCAAAGGTGAGATCACTTTTAATATTATTTAATGATAATCACTCATTAACAGGCGTGGTGAAAGTGATGTCCAGCAGACATGCAGTCTGCAGTTTTGTTTTATTGTAACAATACTCGGCATAGTAAAAAGTACTGTAAGTTTACATGTTAGCTGTATACAACAGTTATAAAAAGACCTATAAAATATATTTTGTCCAAACAAACTACAGCAGTCCACAAACATGCTTCAGTCCTATTAGAAGCTGAAACTCAATAATGACTGCAGGACTGAATAAACTGAAGTCAGCTGAGAAAAAAAATCAACAACAGCGAGCCAAAGAATCCATCATAGTCTGATCAGTATCAGGTGAAAACCTTTGCATTTCCAAAATGTTTCTCTACAGTTTCTCAGCTCATATAGGACCATCTAGTCCTTAAAACTCCGAGATGATAGTGGTCATATTTCAGATTTCTGGTACGTCCTCTCCGTCAGAGTCAAGGCTGCTGTCTTGTCAGGAGGAGGTAGTTGTGACGAAGGGTTCGTAGCTCCGTCAGTCGGCCCAGCAGACGACCGAACCGTTGCGGTCCTCCTCGCGCAGCTCCGGCCTGGGCCCCACACGCCCTGGACAGCAGGTCCAGGATCAGTTCCTGCATCTTCTCAACACAGCTGGCCGCCTGCAGGGACGCACGGTCTACAGGAGGGGAAGAGGAACACAGGTTAACAATGTTAAAACATATAACAGATGTATTTTTTTGTTTATATCCAAAGACGGGGTGATGCATTCAAGTTGTCAAACAGCTACTGCATGGAAAATTCCCACAGTTGTTTTACCCTTTTGTGTCAGACTGAGTAAATCAATCATTTTACTATCTTACTTCCTGTTTATAAAGATTATTTACAATTGAACAGAGCATTTGCATGTCTTGACTTGACAGCTGATAGGATTATTTCTGACCAAACATCCACAAACAACAGAGCACAGTCTGACCTGAGCAGAGCAGAGCTGTAGCAGTGAGCAGGGTGTATTCAGCCTCTGTCACCCGCAGCGTCGCCATGCTATGGAAGAAGTTGAGCACCGGCCCGAAGAGATCCTCACTGCCTCCTGTTCTCAGCAGCAAACAGGAAATTGCTCATTTTTATGTGATGTAACTTGAATATTTTGCGGGTTGTAAGATGTAAGATATTTTCTTAATGAACCTGTGTGTGTGTGGTTTCACCTGAGTTCACCAACGTCCTGCTGTGGATGTTTTCCTTTGACTCTACATTTCTCAGCCAGTTGTGTGTTGACATGCTGAAAAGCTGCATGACTGATAACAGAGATAAAGAAATGTATTTTTTAACTAAAGATCAAATTCAAATGCAAGCATGAATCATAAAACTGTGCAGGTTGTTCACCTGGACTGGGGCTTGTTGGGTTGTGGCAGAAGTGCTGAGCGGAGAGCAGGAACATGACCTCCAGTGAGGAGACGGACAAAAGAGAGCTCTGATCTGAATAATCCAGGAGGTCAAATCCTGTGAGGGGTACAAGGAATATTCATTTTTATATACAGATTATGTTTATTCGAAATATCTCTGAGTCAGACAGTTTTTTTCTCTCTTCTTAGTGCCCAGAAATACATTTTTGTACCAAATTTCATGGCCATAATTGAGATATTTCAATCTGGACCAAGGAAGTAAACAAAAACAGACCAACATTCTTAGAGCATTGCTAAAAACACCCTGCAGGGCCTGGCTTACATGGGCTTCTGCAGGGGAGTGCCACATAGCAACAGAAAGCTCCTCATCTCTCTTTGATCTCCTTAAAAACTTCCTCGCACTTTGAGAATATTTTTCCTCAATTAGACTATATATTCCTCTCTTAAGGGAACACAGCAGGAAGCAGGTTATAGATCCTGAACGCTGTATATCCCCCTCCATCTTACCTGGCACTGTCCTGGCAAAGTGTAGCAGTCTTTGCAGGTGAGGTGACACAACATCAGACAACACCTCCCCTTCTTCTGCACACGGCCAATCAAACAACTGAGCAGACACGGACAAGAAACCATGAGGGAAACATAATAAAACATGTGAATGTGTTTTTGGAAGCACAGCTAGTGTCTCCATACCGTTACCTACCCTGCAAGGGCTGCTGTCCTGTGCTCTGTACAGGCGATGGGCCTCCACCATCCTGTCCACGATGTACTTCTGTTCTCGGGTTAAAGTGGCAGACAAAGCCTGGCGCAGGGGGAAATTAACACAAGTTTAAATCATGATATCACTTCAGCCTGTTACAACTATAAGATAGAAAGTGCATTAAGATGAAAGACAAATGTTATCATGTGAATTTGAACAGCTGGGGGAGGAGAGTTTACGCTTGTCTTTTGCAGTTTTGCTTAATAATCCAACCCGATACAAAACTAATCATTTATTCAAACCACCAAACAACCTTCTCACCAACCAAATCATCTGTGTTCTGAACCGTTCATCAACCAAACCATTTAACAAAAAGAAACAAAAGACACAAACTACCCAAACATATCATAAAAACACCCAGCAAGCCATAAAAGTAATCAAACTTATCATCCAACAGTAGCAATACACAATGATTTTTCCATACCATAAATAATGTGGTATCTATCTCTATAGTAACTCTTCAGTGGATAAGGCCAGTGAGGGCAATGCTGCAAATCAATGAGCAGGACTGATTCATGGAAATATTGGATTTGTCAGATATTTTATCAGCTAGATAAGCCTAAAACAAACATCCCAGTTAAGCTGTTTTATTTTTCCACATAATTATCATCCACAAACAGTACAATATCTCAGAATATATCAGTATGGCGAAATAATACTCCATGCACCCTGAAAGAGCATTATATCAAATCTCACTCCTGACAGCCAATCGCATGATTAACTGACCAACCGAAAGAGTGAGTGGCTCCGTGAAGCTGTAGCTACTTCAGCACAGCAGTGCTTTGAACTAAATGGGTAATCTTAGTAAGGCATTGTTCTAGGCAAGTCTTGCCACTCGGCAGCCATCTTGGCAACGCCCCCATGCAGTTATTTCATGCTAATAAAACCAGGCTCCTGTCTAAATGACTGGGGACAATGCCAGAACTTAACTTTCAGCAGTCAAATTGCCACCAGCATGAGCAAAAAACTTGCATCCACTCAGGCAGCCACCCCGTCAATAACACACTGAGTCAGCCCTGCTTTAGTTTGTGGTACCTGTCCAGGTAGCCTGCTGCTAGAGCTGACCTTCCTGCTGTCTGTGCTCTCCTCTTCCTCCTGTCCTCTGCCTTTACCTCCTTTCCTGAGTCGTTTGGACTGGCACTGCACCTCCGTCAGAAGGCCTGAGGTTAAAAAAACAACAATTTCAGACCAACATCAAACCAGACGAATCAGTCAAACGCATATGGGCCTAACATTTCATTAGTTAAAGTACAGTAGAGGTCGCTCACACTCAGCCAGCATTCCCACAGCCCGGCACTTCCTCAGCCGGCAGTCTTGGCACTTCCTCCTCATGTACATGTCCATCTCACAGCCACCACCACTCTTACAGTGATACACCGCCTTTTTAGTCACACTACGCCTGAAGAAACCTACAGGTAAAGAAGGACCAGGTGAGGGTGAGAACATTCATTTTAGAACACAAATATACAAAGAATAAAAAGTTGGCAGACAAAAGTGAGAAATACCTTTGCATCCCTCACAGGTGAGAGCGTTGTAGTGATACCCTGACGCTTTATCACCACACACCACACACAGCTCGTCCTGACCTCTGATCTTCCCTCCCATGCCCACCCGTGTCCTCCGCCCCAGAGGCAACCCTACGGCCCCGAGGCCCTGGACCAGGCCCCCACAGTGGGGCTCGGGGTTGGGATCACACGGGGCCTCCAGGCAATGAGGGCTGTAGTGGTAGGCAGGATGGCAGGGCTGCGAGGAGGAAGAAGAGGAGGAGGAGGGAGAGGAGGTGGAGGAGGGTGGAGAGCCGTAGAGGGAGAATGGCAGGTTGGCATGGCTGTACTGTTGTTGGCTGTAAGGGAGCAGCTGGAGGTCAGGGTCCTGCAGGGGGTAGCCCAGAGGGTCAGCCAGCAGGTCTGAAAATGAGGACGATGGAAGCGAAAGGGCAAAAAGTTTTAGTAATTGATTACTCCAAATACAACATTTGCAATTTTGTGTTCAGATTTGTGATCTGATGCCATTTTGAAAAAGAATAAAAGAAAGAGTTTGAGGGAAATTAGATGAACTTGTAACTTCTTAGAAAACTGTTACTTCCTGGAAAATGTTGTATCCTCTCTAGTGCAGCCTTCAGTGTTGTAATAAGTACCCAAAAGTAATACTTGAGTAAAAGTATTTATATCTTGTTAAAATATTGCTCAAAAAAGTCTTAAAAACATACTTAAGTATCAAATGTAATTTTCTGGCAACAATTCGAAGTACAATTCAAAGTAAATTATACATACATTTACAGGTATGTATGTACTGTATATACAGAGACAGAATGAGCTAGAGAGCTCAGTTAGCCATGTAGCTAGTGGTCTGGACTGGGAGCTCGGAGCATCAGGGGAATGTTAGTGTTTACACCACCAGTTCTGTAGCTTTGGACTGTGATGTGCCGGGGCTAGCTGCTTAGCATGCTAACATCCATTATTATCAAAACATAGATGGCATAACATCCAAACTTATTTCTTTGCATTCTGTTGATAATTTTAGTTTTTTGGGTTTTTTTGGCTGTTTTCAACTAAAATTCTTACATATTGCACCTTTAAGTAGCATTAATGAGTAAATGTAAATGTACTCAGTTACATTCCAAGTATTGTCTGTGAAACTTAAACCTGGTATATCTTATTCCTCTGTGCCATCGAGCTCCATTGATGTCCAAAACCTGGGTGACATGTTCCTTCATTATGATGAATATGGGCAATGTAGTACGTTTTGATCCAATTCTACGTAATTGCTACGTAAATTTAAATGTTCAGATTTCTGCGAACAGTAGGACCCATCGAGAGCCACAGTGAGGGAAGGGAGGTCAGAAACTACTGAGAGACAGATGAACTACCCGTTGGCATTGGTCTTTTCATTTGGTTTGTTGACAATAAAAAAAAATAAATACAGTAATGCCAGATTTTCCTTTAAGAACAAGTATGTTTACATGTGTACTAGTTTTACCGGTTTTCAGTCTTATCCTGGGTTTGATCTCACTAAGGATATGTTTACATGAAACATGAGAAACCTGGTTCTTCATTTCCCTGTTTACATGACAACAGTATCCAAGTCCATCTGTGTACAGTTGTGACTTCATTTCTCACCATCTCAGTCATTTTCTGTAAAAACAAAGAATGTACAGACACCTGATTAAGGTGTAAACATGCCCCAGTAAGCCGTTTCACATCTGGAACAACAGAGCAACTGCATTACCAAGACCAGAAACATGAATGAGTGTTTCAAGGAAACACTATTACGCCATTACAAAGTCAAAGAAGGTCACAGGAATGTGGTCTTACGTGACTCGTGTGATTTCACTGCTTTAATGGCTCTTCAGGGATACAATAAAAAGCTGAGAGTGAGACCTTGTGAACTCGCTCAGACTGCTGAAACAGGATGCAGCTGAGAGCTCCAAGTGCCATTTAGGATTTTTTGATCCTCGTTTCTGGATGCTTGGTTCGGCCTGTAATGGTCGTTCAGTGTTGTGACGGACCGAGACGTCTTTGAGCGTGGGTCAACAGCTTGTGTTTTCGTAAAGCCTGTCTCCTCTGAGAAAACATGTGTGACCACTGGCAGCCTCTGAAAGTACAGCTGGTCCGGTATGACTGGGACTGCTGTGGGATCTGTTCTGCACTGATTAAACGGAGAGCCCACCCAACTGTCCCGAGTCTCACGACTGCTGGAGATGGACATTTAAAGGGTAAACATGTTGCATGAAGATGAGGACTGACAGTAATATCAGTCTGATTATGTCGAAAAAAAACATGTATTGTTGTCTCCCTTTTAACTTTGTCAGGGAAACAAACCAACCATCATTGTAGCTCTGCGATGTTGTCTGTCTTGTGTTGAAGAGATATCTACTGATGTTAACATGCTAACCAACTAGCCCTGGGCCTGAAAACGTCTTTATCCCAGTGGTGCTAACAGTGTTAACATCAACACTCCCCCAGTGGCTGCAGGTCTAACTGAGGTAACAAGCTAACAATAGCTACAGTCATGGATGTAAAAACACAGTTAGCAGCAGTTAGCAGTTACTCTGGTGATATGCTGCCCCTGTTTGTTTGTTGACCAATCCTTACGTAATGCACCTTTAAAGGGGCACATTAATGATTTGGTATTGCACTGACATAAAGTTGAGGAAATTACAGGAGGCAAATTAAAGATAAAGTGTAGTCCAAATTAAAGTAAAGGCTGTGATATCCTTAATTTTAGTCCATAGTTTGGCCTCAGCCATTGGTGACAATGGATGGATTATTGGACAGGGCCTGGAGCAAGAGCCCCTATTTGAAGTTATGGTTATAAGCTACCGTAATAATTTCTCTTTCAGTCATATATAGGGATATCCTGGTCACAAAATGTGTTTTTATATAACGATCCTTTAATATCAATTATCTGCTGATACTGAGGCCAGTCTGAGAGTTAGACGAGAAGATCAACACTGCTCTTGCGTCTATGAGCTAAATATGAAGGCAGACCCAGCAGACACTTAGCGTAGCTTAGCATAAAGATTGAAAGAAGTAAAAACAGCTTGGCCTGTCCAAAGATTAAAATATAAAAATACAACCCAGCATCTCTGATGCTCATTTATTGACTGAACCAGTGGCAACGCCAGGAAGTCACTGCACCCGTTCAGGAAATAGTCCACTACATAGCTCCCTGTGAAACCAGAACATGTAGGGATTAAGCAGACAAAATATCGCTGGTTAACTGAGGAGCAGAGGTGTTGTGAGGTGGATTCTGTTACCTTGTGGTGCAGAGCCACGCTAGCTGTTTCCCCTGCTTCCAGTCTTTATGCTAAGCTACGCTAACTGTCTCCTGGCTATAACTTCAGATGTAGTGCATGACATGATCTTCTCATCTAACTCTCAGCAAGAACAAATATTTACTTAAGTCTTGAACTTTTCTTTTAAATTAGTTATTTTTATTAACTTTGGTTTTGTAGGACAACTTTTAGAGGTTTTGATGACAGCAGATGTAGAAAACTGGTGTATCTAGTAGATTGACATCCCGCTGCTGATCAAATAGATGTCAACAGAATCATAATGCTAAAGGTCACTCATCAACCCCTCTTTTCTCCTTCCTTTTGTCTCCTCTGTGTGCTCTCTCCAGATGTTTCCTGTCTTTACCAGACTGTGGCGGCGATGGTTTCGGGGGGGTCCTTGCTTACTCGACATGTGACAGAGCTGTGATTCGCACTGTTTGTAAACCATTTGAGCACTGTCTAAACACTCCTCAGCCTCCCTTCCATCCCACGCACACTGGGGGAGCCAAACAACACCAGCAAACTACCCCCCGTAGCTGCCCCTCCAACCCCTCACCTCCCGCTGCTCCTCGGGGCAGGAGGGGAGACAAGAGAGGGAATTTGTTGATGATACACGTCAGTATAAATAGATCCTCCGACGCACGCTCGGCCTCCCTGCGTGCTGTGAATGCAGCGGGCCGGCTGAACCTCCTCATGAACTTTTTTTTTCACGTCGTCCAGTTCTCAAAGGCGGTAAATAAACTCTCACCATTCATTCATCAACTGTGAGAGTGAATGAGACGAGGCTGTGCTGCACACAGACTGCAGTCACATCCTCGTTGTGTAACAATTTAATGTATAGATGACCCATTTACTTAAAGCGAGCCCTCGTAACCTCGGTGAAACACAAGTAATGATCATATCGACCTAAAGTTTGTTAATGGAAGCTAACATTAGCCACCATAAGCTACAGGTCATATTGGAACAAGTAAAGCAATAGCAGAAAACCCCTGAGTGATGTGAGTTGAGCAATGCTGTATTTCATTGCTCATGAATTTTGATTTTTGTAAGAAGGAGAATGTTTTATTTCTTCTTTCAGAAGTTCAACAGTATCACTTTGAGTTATCATCCGACTGATGAAATAAGCACTCAGCTGACACACGTTGAGAAAATGCTAATTGACATGAGTGATCCTGTTAGGACTGAGGTCGCAGCAGCAGTGTCCTGTCGATGTTTGTGTCACTTTAAAGGGTTAGTTCACTCAAATCAGAATAACATGAAAAAGAAAAAAAATCTCTCAGGTGGTGTCGAACCATGCCGATTGTTTGGTGTTTCATTTGTGCAGGTGAACCAGGTGAAAACTGTAAACTATTCTCATTTTGGGGAAAGTAACTAAGTACACTTTCTCATGTACAATACTTAAGTACAGTTTTGAGGTGCCTAAAGTTTACTTGAGTATTTCAATTTTCTGCTACTTTATGGGTAAATATTGCTGTTTTTACTCGACTCCATTTGTTTTAAAACCTTGCAGATTTGGTTCAATTATACAAAATATAATCAGCAAAAACAGTACGCTGTAATATTATAAATCAATATAAATCTTTATTGAGAGAAGATTCACAAACAACCTAGCTGATAAACTACTGTAGTGCTTAAACTACCTTTGCCAGCTTCAACATTATTGATTACCAATTCATGCATCAATAATTATAATCCAATTATATAATCACTGATGGAATGTAACTAAGTACATTTACTCAAGTACTGTACTTAAGTACAATTTGGAGTCAAATATTGTACTTTTACTCCACTACATTTATTTAACTTTAGTTCCTAGCCACTCTACAGAGCACCTGCATTTTTAAATAAATGTATTTGATCAAAAATATTATTATAATATAAATATAAATATAAATATTACATTATTTGATTAAAATTCACTTTTACCAGAGTAATATTTCAGCACGATATCTTTAGTTTTACTCAAGTTTACCTTTTGGGCACTTTTTACAGCACTGAATAAAATAAACATTATTCTGAAATATGCCTTTCTTCCACTTTTACTTTTGGTACTTTAAGTATAAAGATGCTTACACTTTTTTACCTTTACTTAACTTAAAAATGTAAACACATGACTCGTACATGTCTTGTAACTTGTAACAGAGCATTTCATCACTGTGGTATTGCTACTTTAAGTACAAGATCTGAGTACTTCTTACATTTTCTTGGGAAATACATTCTACTAAAGAAAAAGTCACTATAAAAAAATTCTTAATGTAATTTGTCAAAGCTGGGAGCACCACAAAGGAAATGTATTCCATTCAAACACACACAGCCAAAACTATCTGAAGGAAGTGAGAAAATGATTTCAGTAATTTGGGTGAAACAACCTTTAACAAAAGAAAAACATTGTGTCTCCCTGAGTGCCAGAGAAACCAGCGATGTCACAAAGCATCATTTGAATTCATTTAGCTTTGACTGATAACACTGAAAGTGCTTTGCAAGTAAAAATGTCTCCACATAGTCAAATCTCTTTTTGTCTTCCCTGTTCTTTCTCATAGGCGTGTTTAAATGTACTGGTGTCACATGTCAACGAGACAGAGCATTATGACCTAACATATCAGTCTATTACGCAAAGGATTCATTCATTACATAACTTATTTTAGAGAAGAAAACGAAAAAACAGAAGTAGAAGAAGAAGAAGAGAAATTTAAAGGTGAAGCCATAGTGGGAAAAAAGTGGAGGAGACAGAAGCAGAGACAATTGTGTCACCGTGGACTCACCATAGTACTGGAGCTGCTGCTCTGTGGAGCAGTAACCATCCGAGGCGGAGAGAAACCCCCCTGCCGAAAAGCTCATCTCCAACTCAGTCCACTCTCTCATCTGGACAGAAGATCCTCTCTTTCGCTTGTAATACGGGTCTATCTTCACACACACATGCAAAGATATAAACATACACACACACACAGAGACAATTACTCAGAGGATTCACACAGATATGAAGGATCTGGGAAGTGCGGAGACATTCCTCAATCCCCAGGATGCGTGCAGGTCTCTTAGCTGTCCAGGCTGATATCCCAGCCTATTTTTAAAAGGCAGAGAGCAAGAGTGCAGCTGAGGCTCTTGGTCTGTGGTGGATGATGTGCTAGAGGAGGTCTTAACTGTCCCTGGGGGATAGACGATCGGAAAAGAGGGGACACCCAGGAAGGGCAGGGACGGGGCCGTGGTCCAAACAGCTGGACCTGACCCGGGACTTCACAGATCAAAAGACAGGCAAGGAGGATGGATGGATGGATGGATGGATGGATGGATGGATGGATAGATGGATAGATGGAGACCTCCTCCCTCATTGGTAGAGTGAGGGTCACTCAACACTCATGGTGTTTGTATACATGTTTGTACTGAGGCTTGGCCTGAATGGATGTGTCCCAGAATGCAACAGCTGGGCTGGGCAAAGGAAACATTAATCTGATGAGTCAAATAAAATAATTCCCATCATGAAATCAACTGTTAAAAGTTTATTTTTTCCTGATCAATGACTAAATCCTGCTTATGAAGCTTTTTACAGGTTCAATTCAAATGAAACAAACTCTACTACTTATATTGAGCTGTCAACCTAGTGTGTGTGTGTGTGTGTGTGTGTGTGTGTGTGTGTGTGTGTGTGTGTGTGTGTGTGTGTGTGTGTGTGTGTGTGTGTGTGTGTGTGTGTGTGTCTGACTGTATCTGTGCATGTTTGTTCTCTTGGGAGTGTGTTTACTCTGCCCTTTGTTTACCGCTGTTCTGTTTGTGCTGCAGTTAATATTGGACAGCAGTTAGATTTAAGGGGCTCCGGGACCTCCGCCTCCCCCACAGACAGTGAACCAGGCCGGGGCAGAGTGAAAGGAGTCGAGGCCTGAACCGCCCAGAGGAGACCGAGGAGTGACCTCAACACTGGCCCGTAAATCTCTGAGCATGGCCGTTTGACATGCAGCATGCTTACCGAGGATTAATGGCGTCCTCCCACCCGCATATCATTCCTTTCACTGGCTCATTATGGGAACCAGGACTGGCCTGTGGATAGCAGAGGGTTACAGAAGAGCCACTAACGCTGACTGACGCTGTAGCCTTCACTTCACGATCGATCTCAGTGACAAATGACTCAGGAATTCTGTTGTCTTTGCTTTGAAGATTATGTCCAAAGGGTAAATAGGCACACATGTGATCACAGTGCACGATGACAACACCGCTTCAAAATCGATTGTACTTCAGGAAAAAGCACAATCTAAAAGAGAGCAAATACATAAAGACAAAAATGTGTCCTACATATCAGAAACCACCAATAACTTATGTTTCAATATAAAACCACACAAACATGAATTTTGCAACGTGGCTGCATGACTCAGAAAGCCACATTTTAGATTTTTAATTG
Organism: Pagrus major; assembly: GCF_040436345.1. Lineage (NCBI taxonomy): Eukaryota > Metazoa > Chordata > Actinopteri > Spariformes > Sparidae > Pagrus > Pagrus major. The sequence goes on along the minus strand of NC_133221.1, from coordinate 25,531,568 downwards.
TCAGGGGATCATCAAAGTCACCAAAGATTAGCCACTGGGGACCATGAACATCTGTACAAAATGTCAAGGCATTCAATCCAAAGAACAAAGTAGAGTTGACACCAATGGAAATTTGATTATTTTTGTAAATATTTGGTCATATACCAAAGTATGTGACATTTCAAAACTGATATATGATGGTGAAAGTCAATGGACCACAAAGTTATTAAATCCTGAGTTGAGACATTTCACTTAAAACCACAAATTTCAATTCATGGTGTGCTTGAGGAATCCATCAGCCCAGAAACGTCAGCCTCATCGTGACATGAAACTTAACGTCAGTATATTCCTAAAGCCAGAGAGATTTATGCCATGACCACTGTAAAACAAATCTCATAATGTAACACTTATTTTATTCTAGTTTCAACAACGTCTTTGATTTTCTTGATATTACTGGAATAAGCTGCCCCTTTTGCCCCGTTTTAAATGTGTTGACACATGTTTTGAGAAAGTTCCTAGACTACTAGATGAGTTATCTTGTATTGTTAGGTAGAAATATTTACTTATTTTCAGCCTGGGCATTAGCCTTAGTTAGACATTCACTGCATTACCTGAATATATTTCAAATCATGGAAAGGGAAACGGCCTAATAATGGACGTCTCTATCAGCAGTTCTTTAATGCTAATACGCAGACTTGAAGGTTCAATATATAAGAATTTACTAATAAACTAAAATTATGCACAGAATATGCACCAAAAGTAGTTTTAATCTCATATCAAAGACGTTTATGTATTGTGTGGAAGAAATATCTACTGAAGTTAGCATGCTAACCATCTAGCCAAGGCCTGTCCTTTTTCATAACACCACTCCGAGCCTGCAGTCTGGAGCGCTAGCCGCACGGCTAACTGAGATAACTAAGCTAACTGGCAAAAGGCAGCTACAGTTGGCAGGCGTTAACGGTTATTCTGGTGATGTGCTGCCCATGTTTGTATGAATTCAATTCAGGACCCAATTCAGGACCCAATTCTTACATATTGCACCTTTAAAGGGACAGTTCATCCCATAATCAAAAATACATATTTTTCCTCTTACCAGTAGTCCAATTTATCCATCTAGATTGTTTTGGTGTGAGTAGCTGAATTTTGGTGATATACGATGTCTGCCTTCTTTAGAGTATAACGGAACTAGTGTCAAAAAACACATTTGAAAAAGCAGCAGTTTCATGTACCTGTTTTCTTTCTACCAAACTACACCTGCAAACTGTATCACTGCACAGAGGGAAGTGTGCGTCTCCTCATGGACCGGAGGCTAATTCTCATGACAGTGTGGGATTTAAACATTTATGGCGTCATTCTCGACCGAGCTGTAACATTAGCTAGCTTAGTTAGCTCGCAGGAAAAATATGTATGTTTGATTTTGAGGTGAACTGCTCCTTTAATAGAACAGCATCATCTGCCTTCATATGACAGATCGGTGGTAGTTTCTGAAATGCCATGAATGCACTGCTGAAGAAGAGATGGTCTGTTGTTATTTCTCTTGTCATGTCCCAACACATATGGGCCTCCAAAAAAAACAACAACAAATGAGCCATTCCTCCAACTGTTTGTAACCTCTGAGAAATGGACGGAGGGTAGAGAGCAGGCAGCAGCGCTCAGAGCGACACTAAACGATAGGGACAATATCTGAGAGCGTGCAGAAGTCGCCATGGATCTTCTGGAAGTCTCACACTATCGGACATATTGTTGGACACGGGCCTGACTACGAGGGCTCGCCCCATGGGAGATGTGTGTCACGAGAGAAGAAGGAGAGGAGAGGGGAGGGAGGGGAAGACCTTTAGGGCACGTTCACACCAAGCGTGGTTAGTTCGTGGTTAGTTGGACTCGGGAGCGTTTGTGTTATTACTTTGTTTTCTTTGCACCAAGATTCCAGAGAGAAGAGCGACTGAGCAAAGTCTAACATTTCCACGCAACACAAATGTTAATCGACCAAACACTGAAACAACTTTTCCAGAACAAACTGATTGCATGTGCAAACCCCCTACACTCATTAGTCCTGAATCACTCACAGCCCAATGCCTGGAGATATATTCTGCACATCATAAATCCTGTTCTCCATGTGGCGTGATCCTCTCTTTATCAGAGAGCTGCTGGCTGGTAGCTGCAGCTCGATAATGGCCTAGACTGTTTACTGATCCTCGCAGGAAACTGACGCTTACGTTAAAGTGGCCTCAGTATTCGTGAGTAAAGTCCATAGCTTATGTTTGAGCGTATGCGAGTGAGTGAGTGAGTGAGTGAGTGAGTGTGGTTCCTTCATGAGAAGGAATGTAAATCGTCAAATGATAAAGTATTTATTTGAAAGCGTTTCCTCCAATCTGTAGAGGTTATTGTGAGATTGGACTTTCAAACCATGTTGTTTGCTCATTTCTCCTCTATGTTATGTCTATTTTGGTACAAATGAAATGCACTGAATTCCTTAAACAAACAGTACCCTTGATTAAGTAGTGTGTAAAAACTGGCCATCATAGTAGTACCTTTAACTCTAATCAGCTGGTGTGGATCGCACTGGAAACCTTGGACTGAGGTCGACCAGTCTCAGCCAGAAATGTAGCACAACTAGAAGAAGTAGCACAACGTTTTACAGGATTCTTCTCACCATCTTAACCATCATTTATGACTGATTGATAAAACATTATTGTCAGATCGAGTATGATTTTTTTTTTTCTTGCATCACAGCAGCTCCATTTGCAAAATCACAGAGAAGACACAAATTAAGACGACAAACAAAGATACATCCGTGGAGATTACAGAGGACAGTATTCAAGGCCCTTCAAAGTAAATATTTATGGTAACAATTTGTATCCACTGTTCATGACATGGTCGGGGTCAGAGGCAATGTTGCCTTAATATGCTGTGACAGAAAACTGATTTGTAAAGTTTCTCAAGAGGTCGGCCTACAATTTAAGAGGAGATTTTCATTTGGTGGAGCAACGTAACGTGGTGGACAAACACTTTGATTTCATTCGTCTTTTAAAGGCCTGGGAAGTAGTTTACTGCTGAATCTGTTGTCTGCTTTTTGCCGTCAGCTCGCTCATGTTGTGTGTTTAGGTTTCTTGTTTTATGTGAGCGAAACAAAACAAACTCCTACTATCAGCTAGGTTGTAATGGCAGTAAAGGGTCGAAAAGAGAATCCACTGAGAGGAACAATTACAAAATTAAATGTTAATTATCCCTAATTTAAACCCCTGTAGATAAGGACAGTAAATGCGGACCTGCAGAGGTCAAAGATCACAAAACAACATGTGTGTCAGCTTATGAACATTTCTGTTAAAGATGCGGTCTGAGGACTCACCGTTGATGGCAGGAGCCTTCCTTCTGCGCCGAGCTTCCAGTCGTCCTCTCGCTTTGTCCAACTGCCTCACTTTTTGTAATGTTGGCTCCGGCCCAGCCTCCATCCTCACACACACACACACACACACAAATACACACACACTCACAGAGTAAACAGGACCTTTCAAATGAGACAGTTTCTGTTGATGTGTGTTTGATCTGCATGAACCTGACCAAAGATCTTCTTCTCCTGTAAATGTTCTCTTGAAAGACAAAGTGGCGAGAAGAAATACTTCACAGGTATTTTCATGAGAAGGATTTAAGCCGGGGAACGTTTGAAGGTAATGTGTGTCTCTGTGTGTCAACAGAGAAATTGTACAAATTTACCATACATTTCCCAGTCTGTGGCCCCCTGGTTGCACTAGGGAGTCTAAGTGGCAACCACTGAGTCACGTATCCCCCTTCCTGCCCTGCCTGTAGGAACTGGAGTCATCTCATTAAGAAATTCCCAGTATAGAGTGTTTATAAACAGCTTCTTGTTCATCCCTAGTGATGGATGGGTGCTCCCTATCACTGGCTCTTCCTGCTATCTCTCCAACCCGCTGAACAATCCTTCTGCCACTGTTTCACAACCGCACAACCCCAGAAACACACACACACTTACTGGACCCTTGATATATTCTGTACTGACCCTGCTTCCTCTGTGGGTGGGCCCTTACTGTTTTGAGTGTGTATGATTGCATTATGTTTAATCGTGAGGGGAAAGTGTGTGTGTATGTGTGTGTGTGAGGGAGGAGGGTGCAACAGAGAGGCCAGTGTGAATCTGCTAATGAAGAAAAACAACGTGGCTGTCAAGGCCGCCCAGGAGCAGGTCAAACACAGTGGCTGCGGGTTGGGGGTCAGTGGAGGCAGAGGGTCAAAGGTCAACATCAAGGCCAAGAGCAGGCCTTGACCTCTGAAAAATGGGAGGAGTTTTTCCTCTCAAGAAGAGCAGTGAGAATAAAAATCATATATCAGTGAGTAAGACTGAAAGTGAAACACCATTTTAAAAGGTGCAGTATGAAGTTTTGGGGAAGATATTTAAATCAGAAGAGAAAGATCTGATCTTTGACTGATGGAAATAAATAAACTCTCTTTGTTTTCATGTCTGAGTAAAGTGAATAAACAAACTGACCTTAAAGGACAACACAATATCATACTGTTTTACTTTGTTTATATGTGGCGGACCCTGCCACCTTTCTAACTTCAATCAGACTTCTGGGGACCTTATTTTACTCTGAGAACAGCTTGTTTATTCACTTATGGGAAAAATAAATATTTGAGTTTGTTTTATTACCTCAATAACATTGTAAATATTAAAATTATGGGTTGATTTTTCTCCAAAACTAAACAGTGCCCCCTTAAAGGAAACTGGAAACGATCCTAAATGACTCAATCAACACTTCAGCAAGAATTTAAGAAACAGAGAAAAAGTGTTATGTATTTGTTTAATCTGTACAGCACACTGACCCACAGAACACATTTATTAACTTACTTTATTTAACGAGTACAAAACCAATTCTTGTTGTGCAAACCAGGCAAAAGGAAAAAATGAAAAATGTGTAAATTTAACAAGGTAGTGAAAATCTGTGTTAAGTGATGACTTTAATCGCCAGTGCAAACAAAACTGGTCAAGTGTCTGTATTTCAAATTAAAATAAAATCATATGACTACAATTAAAAAGATTTCCAAGATTACAGAACTTGGTGTAAACATTAATTAAAAATAGACTAAATACAATTTACACTTGTTTTACAAAGCACTGCTTCTTTTCCAGTCAGACACGTCTCTGAAGCCCAGAAAAACAAAAGAGTCAAGTTACAGGACTTAATTTTAAAAACACTGTAAACAAGATCGGGCTTCATGCAGTGGTCAGCGTCATGACTGTTAAAGTATTTGGCAACTTACAAACACCAGAACCGTTTAAAAGAAACCTCTGCATGGTCTGGTCACCCCCAGCAACAGGTTTCTGACATCTATAAGAGGTCTGACATCAAACTGAGGCTGTGACCTAAAATCAGGAGATGAGTTCAGGTTGACAGGAGGAGTCTCCATCCGTGTCCGACACCTGAAACCCTCAATCGTCCCTTTAAAACCCCAACATTAAGAGCAGTGTAAATCACACCCCTGCAGCTGAACCCAAGTGAAGGAAGTCATCTGTCACATTATGTTTACCAATAAAAACATGCATTGTAAACATCAAAAAAGAGCATAATAAATAAAAGTATAAAATCAAACTAAAACGTCCTGATTTTGTTGGATATGTGATTGTGAGGGTCCACTGGAAGTGAGTGTCTGCTCGTGTCCCACAAGAACACTCTTGGTTTGTTGCTTTAGCTCCCGATCAGAGGCGTCGTCTCAGCGTGGATGCCGTTCATCTCCACCTTAGCTTTGCGGTAAATCAAGAACTGGACTGAGATCTGAACCGCAGCGTTAAGGAAATCTAAAGAAGTGCTGACAGCCTTATTCATGGTATAAAGAAATGGTATAAAGAAAAATACATTTTACTGAATACTAGACACTAAGTCCTTCTTATCTGCTGCACAGGGTTGGATTACTTACTGTGTAAAGTCGGCCCTGCGGCCCAACTCCTTTAACTCCCAGGTTCACTGTGGGGGCATTTGAATTTACGTTTCTAATTAGCTACACTCAAGTACAATATTTACTATGGGATATCCTGCATTGCTGCCTGATCACATTACCTCTTGTTGATGGAGTCCTGTATCAAAATCTGGTTTGAATACTGTTGTTATTTTTAGTTTCTGTTGTGTATATTCCTAAATAAGGCTGCAATTATTCAAATGACCAAAATCAAAACACAGACGACCTGGGCCCTGATAGTATTATTATAGAATAGTACTGGCTGGTCTCTGGCTTTATGATCTTTTAATTAAGCGGCCATGTTTGTTCCCTGTAGCTTGAATGTACAACAAGAAACATTTAACTGGATATGAAACAGTCTGAATTTAACAGAGCCCAAACAATATTCAGATTTTCGGGCAGATGCTGATACCAATATTAGATATTATAATATCAATATATTGCCTGATATACACAAATTATTTTTGCGATGATCCTTCAAATGTGGTAACCAAACACTTGTTCTTAACTAGAAATTTGATAATTATAAATTACCCCAAACATCTTTTTAAGCATTATAATCTCTCAAAAAAAGTTTTAATTTCAGCTCATATTGCACACCATATATGACTGAAATATTGGTCAGGCTTTATAATTGAATACTGATGCCTCTACATAAGCTAAAAGAGACCATCAGTGACTCGACTGGCTATTTCTGCACACTTCTGCACTAAAATAGCTATTCTTACATGAAAAGTATTTTTATGGAAGAGTCCTGAGGATGATTGAAAGGGCTCACAGTCTGAGGAGAAAAGCTACAAAACAAAGTTTACTTTGTTTCACCATCATTATCGTTTGTCCAAAGGGATTGCCAGAAACAACAACAAATTTAAGTTCCTTGTAGTAGCTTTGAGAAATAACTGTTATTTTTGGTAAAGGCTGTCTTGCTGAGAATCAGATGGTCACTACCACTCTCATGACTGTCAAATAAATATGAATCTACAGCCAAGAGATGTTAGCTTAGCTTAGCATAAAGACTGGAAGCAGGGGAAACCTCTTCAAAGCACTTCTAAAGCTCACTAAGTACCATGTTGTATCTTGTTTGTTTAATGCATACAAAGATTACAGTGGTTTAACATGGAAATGACTTGATAGACTGCCTTTTGTCCCAGCTGTGACCTCTCTGATTGTTGCCAAAGTTAGCTTTGCTTCTGCTAAGTTTATGTTAACTAACCACCTTTTCCCAAATTAAAGAATTCCTTTAAACCTGCAGATGACTGAGACAGCAAAGCAGGGCTTTCAACTGTCCAATCAGAGTTCAGTAAAAACTTTCCCCTGGTACTTCTGCCTCATCTATATGCTAATTGGAAAAACAGCAGGAAGCAACTTGATACTTCAGTCCACCACTTTTGTGGCCTCCAGGGGCCACTAGTGCAGCTCTTTACACTCCTGTTTCTTTGCTGGCAACAAACCAATTTCTCTACGAGTGTTTGGAGCTTTGATACTACATATCGTGTTCCCACACACACAGTCATGAGACCTAAACCAATTTGATGAAGTGTCCTCTCCACAAGCTCAACGCTGCCTAAAATGTAGCATGTACGTGGGATTAAGGAGAATCCAGAGGCCCGGCCGCAGTGGGCATTTTTTCTTTTCTTTAAAGGATACAAGGAGATCCAACGCCAGGGTGCCAAGGCTGCCAATGAGCCAGGGCAAGTGGTGGATCATGTAGCTTTTCTCGCCCTGGCCCTCATCAGGGTTCTTCAGTAGGACGCTCATGCCGTACATGGTGTTTCCCAGAATGACCAGAGCGAACAGGAAGTAAGAAACTCCTTCTGTGGACTTCCTCTTGTACTGAGAGGAGAAATGAGAGAACGAGAGGAAGTTAGCAAAACAAAAACCTTTTCTTGACTGCAGAGGCAATCATCCATTATGTCAGTACATTTTATTCACTTTTATTTTCAGCTGCTCAGATTTCAGCTACAATGAATTTGCTTCTTTCACTTTGAAATACAAGGCCTTTCAAAAAAGTTGAGATATCGTGGTTCTTTCACTTTGTGTGTTTCAGTCATCAAATAAATGAGTTTATCAGTTTAAACATTAAATATCCCGTCTTCATACTGTATTCAGTTGAATATAGGTCAAAAACTTTTGCAAATCATTGCATTCTGACCTTATTTTCATTTCACATGGCATCCCAACTTTTTTTGAATCAGGGTTTTACATTTTTCATCTTGAGAGGATTTAAACATACACAGCTTGTAATTGCTATCATTATTTTACACAAGGCACATTCTCACCTGATTTATCTTTAATCATACCTGTCATTTTAAATATGTAAAGTCTTGACTTGTTACACGTTATGCATGTTAATCACTGTGTACACATGGATTCCAGACCTGATATAGGTCTTCATCTTGATACCAAACTAACTGAATTTTATTTTTATTGTATTTAGAACTTGTTGGATTTAGTTTTACCAACAATAGTGTAATGAGTTTTATAACAATTATAATTCGAAGGTTTGCACTATATAGTGATGCTGTAGTAATATTATTATTACCATACTTGTTCTAATGACCGTTATCATCCATTTGCTTCTAGCATAAGTATTAGTATCAGTTAATATTTACCATCTATAGTATGCAGGCAGTACTACAAAAGATACTTCACATTTGTAGCAGAACCCACTTTGTCATACTCACATTAGTGTACATCTGTGGAAGTCTGGAGAAGAGATAAAGCACTGATGACACTGACCCAATGGAGAATCCAATAATCTCTTTGGGGGTAAAAGCCTGAAGCAACAGAGAGGCAGACACATTGTTACACCATGATGAAATGCCAAACATAAATAGTTAATTTACCCCAGGTTGCGAATTAAACAACTGACTCACTCTGATAAGGTTAGTGTCAGAGGTTGAGAGCAAGCTGCGACTTCTGAACCCAGAAGGAATTATTTCCTGTTGGGCGCCTAACCCAGGGAGGTTAATGAGGCTCGTGGTGAAGCTCAGGACGCAGGCTACACCCACAACATTCAGAACAGTCCTGCCTGTAGAAGAGACAACACCTGGGTTCATCATCGGTACAGGGAAAGACATCTCAGCACATTCCTCCAGACAAGGGTTACTGTGTCAAAGGTCAACCGTAAAGGAACAAATGGCACAGCAACATGAGGCATATGATGACATCATCACAGGGTACAGGGATTACCCTCTTCCTCTGTCTGGACTAGAGTTGGTTCATTGCTCATCAGCTTGTTCTATAAGCAGCTATGTCAGATAAAACTGAAGTTAGGATTAAGCAACCAAATCATTAAAGAGTATTGCTACAGTTTACAGTTACGGATATATGTTTGGAGTTTTTCTTTTATATATCATGTGTTCACAAAGGCCTATGTGTGGGATTCTAAATGAGGATGCAAATAAGCAAAGTAGGATGCAAAATAATTAAGATGCAAATAAGGCACTGCACAAAACAAAAACTTGGTTCATATTTGGCATTTGGGAAATTGAGCAATAAAACAAACAAAGAAAACACTCACTTTCAGCCATTCTGTTCTTTAACTTGTAGTAAAGGTACATGGCCAGCATCACCAGGTCAGCTATAACGTAATAAACTGCTGTATATGTCTGGATAAAAGGGAGAAAAATCACGTGTTAAAAAGTCATGAACATTTACATTTTCCTCATACAAATTAAGTCATTGTGATGGAATTCACATGAAAAGCCATTTGTATCATAACTTGGCATGATAAGTCAAGTCATTAATTCATCAAATGACAGAACAACGATCAATATACATTTGAATAATCATTCATCTGATTCTAATTCGTTTATTTGTCATAACATTATAAAAATCATATGTTTTCTTTGAATGAAAATACAAAATTTGTGGTTTTCATAACTTCTAATGATCATTTCTTGGTGTTTTTTTACATTTACTAAATGATTTATAGCTTTAGTTTTGTTAGTTGCAGCCCTACTCTTTCATGGGAAACACCCCAACACTGAGGCAGTCCTCATATCACTACAAGTCACCTGAAGTGGAAGCTGATCTGCCAAGAAGGAGCCCACCAGATTACAGGTGTCACCTCCCAACCACAGCAGCAGGAACCAAATTGAGAGGGCGCTGTCCATGTTCCCCGTTCTGCACGAGCTATAGTACTGTCTGCAATCAGAAAAAAAAGAAGAAGACAGAGTTATACATGGTGATAAGATGAAAAAGCATTTCCTCTGAGAGACACCAACACAAAAGACTTACGGAAGTGAAGACACCATGAAGCAGAGGATGGACAGGAGGCCTAGGTAGATGCTGGCCATATCCCTGGCATCCTGGGCACATTCTCCAAGCCCATCCCAAACCCACTGGGACCCATTGGGGCACAAGGAAGTAAAGTTTCCATCAGTCATCGATCCAAAGGCGCCCCGAGTGAGGACTCCATCTGCCATCATATTCTGTAGAAAAGAGGAACCACTGTAAATATCCACATTATTAAAACACAAGAAACAAAGAGATTAAAACTGCATTTGATTCTTGTTTCCAAGAGAGACTAATTGAAAATGGCAAAAATGTCTCAACCATATGGCACAAACATGAAGTATCCAGAGCTTCACCCCTGACTCCAATCAGCCATAAAACATCAAAAAGAACATCGCATCTGGACCACAAACCGAAATAACACAGTTTTTCCAGTTAACACGGTCGCAACGGGTTCAAAGGTTGTGGAAAAACATCAAAACAGCCCGTTTGGATCCAAATCCTGCTGTTGGAGACGCTGATTAGATAAAAACAGTGGCTGTTAAGTGGGAACACATAATGTTACTTTTTCATCCAAAATAGGCGAAACAGAAACCAGAGAACAGATACACCAACATATGTTAGCAATTTAGCCAGCTAGCCACGACAAAAACAAAAAACACATAAAAGACAGCTGAATCTCAGTTTGTGGCGTTTGTGTCGAACATGACTACAAAGTATCGTAGTGGAAATGAGAAAAACTGAATGTATCTTGCCTGTGCGGCCGCTGACATGCCGGCAAAGTCGTTAGCAGAACAAAAACCTCCCAGAGACTGTGGCGACAACAGGAAGCAGGCGGTAAACAAGCCAGTTCTGAGCCCGTCAGCTGATTGGTCGTTGGGCTGAAACGTCACTGCAGCAAAATTTGCACGTGACGGGCAACCGGTGAACTTCAAAACAATGTAGTTAATCCTTCAAAATAAAAGTATTACTTGGATGTGATACAGGAATGTACATTTCGCCCATTTAATAACATTAATATCCCTCGCCATGGGTTGGGAACATGTCGCAGACATCCTTCCAACTTGTTTTATAGTACAATGTAACAGATTGTGATTTTAAGGAAGCATAAAGGGAAGGATGCGGTTATTCTGTCACTCAGTTTGTACATCATCACCATAAAATTATACTTACAGAACACAATGACTGTAGCTTATCATAGATCTCTAATATATGTTTTAATTTCCCTTTGAGGATTTATTATGATTTCCAAGGTTGAGGTAGAAATTATAATTCTGCTTCCCAAAGTTCAGGACCAACATCAGTGTCAGGTCGAGACTGTTCAACTGTAAACGATTTATTAAGGCTGTGGGACAAGCTAATGGTATGCTTTCATGTTAATGCGACCCCTCTGCAGAACTGGGACAGCTGATCTGATGTCCCAGGGCTCGCACATTTCACACACTCTCATCACATATCTACAAGCCTTGTTATACTGGAATATTTTGCTGCACGTGGTAATTCAGTCATTAGCCCTGAGCCGTCATTAGTCTCGAGGCCTCCTGCATTCTTCAACAAGCTTTGCATTTTAGTATGCAGCCGTGAAAAACAATAAACCTATAATTACCAGGCCCAAAGGGGCACATCCTATAGGCTTTGAAACGGACCTGTATGCAAATGTGAGGGTGTTGGCTGTCTAAAGAAGTGGCAGTTCTTTTGTTATATGCAGAGATGATTAGATGGCTAATTACCGTTATCACATTAAAACGGGTTTCTTTTCATCATAACATCCTGTCCTGATTATCTTCATTTGAAGACAAAAGAAGCTGATAATTTCAGTTTTAAGTAAATGACAGTTGAGTCGTTCAAGGCGGGAAACATGAGAAAACAGAGAAAAATATTAATTATAGCGACAATATTAGGCTTCATGTATTGTAACCGAACATAAATATCAAGGAACGAATCCTACCTGGCAAAGAAGGTGAAATACGACGTGAGACTTTGAATGAAGACAAAAAAGAGGACTCAACAAGTTATTTCCTATATTTAACTGAGTCGACGCTGAACGCATCAGCTGACACACGGGCAGACTGACGATTCAGCACCTCAGCACGCTGATGTCAGCTCGTGCGGCTAAAAAGGCCACTTCCCTCTCTCACGTGCTTCTCCTACACTGCTCGACGTCTGGGGTTAAAATGTAATGGGTCAAGAACATAAAAAGGGAATAAATCTGAGGTGCACAGTTTCTGTACACAATGGTTGTTATTTGCCAGGGACTGTGCAAATCCCTTTGCAAATTATTTGCAAAGAGATTTGGTCTGTTTGATCTTTGAACTCAAGTTAGGCCTGTATACTGATATAGGCTATCACATCATTTGTCTGAAGAATCTAAGAGGATTCAATCTTTCAGAGATAAGGATGCCACCTCTCTTCAACTGCCAAGTTCAATATCTTATAATAGTGATGTAATCACAATGTTGCAACTTTATTAAAAAAAAAGAAAAAAGGCCACCAACATAATTTTGTTGCCCCTTATCGCAAATATTAGACAGAAACTATGACTGCATCACTGGCAAGAGGGTTAGTAGTGGAAACAACTTTAATTAATACTGACTTTTTCTAAATAGTGGATTAATTTAAGTGTGTATTACCCATAAAATCCTTCACTTTGTGTTGTTACTAAGCTGCTGCTATCTGTCTGTTCGGTCAATTTTTGTCCTCCCATCACGAGGACAATGCCCAAGAAGGCCAAACATTCCTTTTACATGTAAAGGAAGCTTAAAGGGTAACTCCAGCGATTTTATACATTAAAATGTGTTTACAGGTCTTGGGCAGTACTACTTCTTATGTGGAAAAAGTAGTATAAAGTGGCTCGAGTAGCTGCATGTAATCTGATAAACTGCCTTCAGTGATGTCACTGAGTGGCTAAGTTGCATTGTGGGTAATGTAGGCACCAGGTTTTGGAAAGCAGTCCACTGGTACAGCATTGTACTCCTATAACATGGTTGGGCAGTTCAAAAAACAAATAACTAGTCTGCACAGCAGAACCAGAGATATCACCTTTACCAATCCACACATTCTTCTTCCTTTTCAAAACCTGGTGCCTAAATTACCCACAATGCAACTCTGCCACCTAGTGACATCATTGGAGGCAATTAATCAGATTCAGTGCAGCTTCCTCTGGAGCCGCAAAATGCTTTATACTACTTTTTCACATATGCAGTAGAACTCCCCAAAGAACTGTAAACACACTTTAATGTGTAGAGTTGGTGGAGTTACCCTTTAATACTTTCCATGTTAGTCATGATATCCCGTGTTGACTCAGTATTTATTGTTAATCTAATTTTCAGATTTTAAGAATGTCACTGTCCAAAACAGTATTTTAAACCATCTATGACAGTTGTTGATAATGAAGTTAAAACAAAACATTATTAATAGTCCTCATTAGTTTTTTAAATAGTAATATTAGTTAAGAGTTTACCAAAGTACTGTCTGCCGGCAATTTAATTTTGCAAGTGTTCATAGCACTCTCCACCAGTAGGCCTTTACAACAAGGACAATTTCTCATGTCACAGTAGGAAAAGCACAGGTGTAGATAATAGAATGAATGATGGCTATATTCCATTTAGCTGCTTTGGTTTCAGGGTCCCAGACTCCCAGTACTCATGCAGACTCACTGTCACAACTTAAACACGCAACTGAATTACAAAAGAGCCATCACAGCAACTAGTTACTGAGGATGTTAGCGTTGCCTCAACTTTAATGTTATTAGTAACACCTGTACTTTTCCCAGCGTGCTGCTGACTATTATACACCATTTCTGTGAAGGGATGTAGTTGTGAATTTGTATGCACCACAAATGTGATTCCATCCACCTCCACTGTGAAGCAGTTTTGAAAACAGGCATCATGACAAATTAAACAAAATGTATTTACATGGCTAAATACCATCAAGGGTATGCCAGAACATGTTTTTGTTGTCGTTTTTGTAATTTTCGTGAACTTCTCCTTAAGCGGCTCTCTAGCCACCCCAGACCTACACCACACCACACATTTTCTTTGATATATTTCAAGAACAGGTTTTATTGATGACGCACCCAAACATCTATACTGTAGGAATACCTTCAATGGGCTAGATTCTCTTATTTACATAACGTTTCCACAAAGTCATACAAATACTTGGTAGGTTTCATGTCAAAGTATAGATATAATACATTGAGAACTGGGAACAGGGAATTTAAATGTTTTGTAAAGCAACTGTCACAACAAATCTACAAATGAAAATGTATGATAGAAAATAAGGGACCAACCGTTAAACTCATCAAACTACTGCAAAACAAGTCCTACTTCAAACTCTGTACAAGCGAGTTCTCGAGTGTCCATGAAATCAGAAGGAAATGCAGCTCTTTTATGTTTCTGTCCTCAAGAGTTCTGATAAAGGCAGATGTCTAATGTAGTTGACAGTAATTCTTTCAAAGGCAAGGATGAGATAAAACAAGCAGTTTGTACAGCGAATCTCGTCCTTTTTGTTTGCTGCCTCAAACAAAAGAGAAGTGTGGGATGTGAGGAAGACAGTTCTTCACTTCTCTTGTCTCTTTTGAGGGTGGTTCTCACTTGATGTGGAGCACTTTGTCCTCTGTTTTTAATCGTTTGCGTCTGGGCTGTACAAAGTCGTCCTCAGAGTCATCTGTGTCATCATCCTCCTTTTCGTTTGTCTCCGCAGTCTCCTCGGGTTCAGGTGTTTCAGGGAAGCTCTGCCCTGGGAACATATTCTGTAACTTCTCCTCAAAGTACATGCTCACTGCCTCACCGGATATCGCCATCTCCGATCCCGCCTGCCGAAAGATGAGGAGGAGGAGGAGGAGAGGGTGGGAAAGGAAGGGAGAGGAAGGGAATGAAGAGTGACATGGAGGAAGCGGGTGTGAGAATACCATTGAGCAGGAGGGATGAATGGGTTGAGGCAGAGAGGAGGAAGAGGAGAATGAGGAGACAAATTAGATCTGGTTAACACTCCTGGTGGCAGGGTGGCCCTGGCTAAACCTTGCTGCAGAGATATCCTGCCTCCCTGTCCCACTGTGGCTCCATGAAGCATTTCCACAACTCACAGATAAGTTTCAACATTTCAAAAAGGCTGGCTTAAAATACTTTTTTTCGGGGTCAATGAATCAGCCAGCAGCGCATGTTTTAAACGTTGTTAGAAACCTTTAATGCCAGTTAGACCAAAGTTAACATTCAAAACATTTTTTTTTTTTTTAAATCACTCACACAAAAAAAAAACAATTCTGTAGATGTTCTCTTTTCTTAATGAAAAGAAAAGCCTTATTAGCTATCCAACATCCCCTGATCCAGCAACAGGAAACAAGCCCTAACCCAGGGGTTCACTCACATTAAGAGAAAGATTGTGATGTCACAGTCAGTACATCCTTGGTTTTTAGAAAGCCGAGGAAGCCAAAATCCACCTTAGAATGAACCATTCATGTGGTCACACCTGAAATGAGAAGTTCCAACCCTGCAAACTGTCTCACATCCACATAGCTGACCAATCATGGCATGACGTGGAAGTGAATGTCTTGATTGCTGGTTTCGCAAAGTTACAGAAATGGCTGGAAACAGCACCTCCTAATCCAACAAGCAGTGCTGACAGAATAAACTTCAAGACCTCTGATGTAAATTTAACCAAATATTAATACATTGAGACATCTTTAGACATTATCAGGACCTCCGGACACCCTGCAATCTATCACACTGTTCTTATCACCTTTCATTAAAATTAAATGGGAAGAATGTAATACATTTTTTCAGCCTTTCATGTGTAATCGTTATAGTTTGAAACTCTACGACTGCCCAAGTCTTCTTGTCATGATTCTCTAAGGTGAAGGGCAAAAACATTTCTTGGAG